>NC_057739.1:1501168-1527321 GCF_004010195.1 Chiloscyllium plagiosum
TTATGCCCGAAACGTCGATTCTCCTGTTCCCTGGATGCTGCCTGACCTGCTGCGCTTTTCCAGCAACACATTTCCAGCTCTGATCTCCAGCATCTGCAGACCTCACTTTCTCCTCCTAGCCATATAAGTACAGTGGCTACAAGAGCAAATCAGAAATTCTGCCAATTATTCACTTTCTGACTCCCCAAAGCCTATGCAGTATGTTCAAGTCAGGAGTGCAACTGAACATTCTCCACTGGCATGGATGAGTGCAGCTCTAACGCTCAAGAAGTTTGACACCAGCCAGGACAAAATAACCCACTAAACCAACATCACATCCATCACTTTTAGCAACCACTCCGTCCACCTTGACTGGAGAGCTTTTTGGCATCCAGGTAACCTTTTTGTGCCAGCACCTAGATAGTTCTATGAGAGATAGGGCAGTGCTAGACCTAATCCTAGTGAATTAATCAAGTGGTTGAATGTCAGTGGGCAAACATTTTGGGGACCCTGACCATATCTCTATATGTTTCAAAGTCATTCTGAAATGGGAAAAGGATAGTGCAGAAGTGTAATGTCTAAATTGGGGAAAAGTCAATTTCAATATCATTAGACAGGATCTGGCAAACAGAGACTGGGAGCAGCAGGTCAATCTACATTTGGAAAGTAGGAGTCTTTTAAAGATAGAAGTGAGAGTTCAGTGCCAGCTAACATTAAGGACAAGGACAGTAAATCCCTGGAAGCCTGGATATGAAGTGACATTGAGAGTTTGGTAAAGAAAATAAAGGAAGCTTTTGTTGTGGATGGGTTTGTCCCACTGAGGCAAGAAAGGGAAGGTAGGGCGAAGGAACCTTGGATGACAAGAGATGTAGAACATCAAGAAAGCTTACTAAAAGTTGAGAAAGCAGGGCTCAAGAGGTTAACAAGTTAGCCAGGAAGGAACTGAAGAATGGACTTAGAAGAACTAGAAGGGGGCATCTAAAATCCTTGGTGGATAGGATTAAGGAAAACCTTAAGGCATTCTACACTTATGTGAGGAACAAGAGGATGGCCAGAACGAGGGCAGGGCCAATCAGGGATAGTAGAGGGAACTTCTGCCTGGCATCGGAGATGGTCCTTAATGGATATTTTGCTTCGGTATTCACTAATGAGAGGGACCTTGTCATTTGTAAGGATAGTGTGAAACAGTCGGATATACTCGGACAGGTTGATGTTAAGGAGGATGTACTGAAACTTTTGAAAAACATGAGGACAGATAAGTCTCCTGGGCCAGACAGGATATACTCAAGGTTTCTACAGTAACCAAGGGAAGAGAGCGCTACGCCTTTGGCAATGATCATTGTACTCTCAGATGATTGGAGGATGGCAAATGTAGTTCCCTTGTTGAATAAAGGGAATAGGGATAAACCTGGGAATTATAGACTAGTTAGTCTTACGTTGGTGGTGGGTAAAGTATTGGACAGGATTCTGAGAGACTAGATTTATCATTATTTGGAAAAGCATAGTTTGATTAGAGATAGTCAACATGACTTTGTGAGGGGCAGGTCATGCCTCACAATCCTTATTGAATTATTTGAGGATGTAACAAAACACATTATTGAAGGTAGAGCAGTGGATGTGGTGTATATGGATTTTAGCAAGGTATTTGATAAGGTTCTCTATGGTAGGCTCATTCAGAAAGTAAGGAGGCATGGGATACAGGGAAATTTGGCTGTCTGGATACAGAATTGGCTGCCCATAAATGTCCAAGGGCAGTGGTAGGTGGAAAGTGTTCAGCCTGACGCTCGATGACTAGTGTAGTTCCGCAAGGATCTGTTCTGGGACCTCTGCTTTTTGTGATTTTTATAAATGACTTGGATGAGGAAGTGGAAGGGTGGGTTAGTAAGTTTGCTGATGACACAAAGGTTGGTGGAATTGTTGATAGTGTGGAGGTTCTATTGTCGGTTGCAACGAGTCATTGACAGGATGCAGAGCTGGGCTGAGAAGTGGCAGCTAGAAGTCAACCTGGAAAAGTGTGAAGTGATTCATTTTAGATGGTCAAATTTGAATGCAGATTACAGGATTAAAGGCAGGATTCTTGGCAGTGTGGAGGAACAGAGAGATTTTGGGGTCCACATACATAGATTACTCAAAGTTGCCACCAAGTTGATAGAGTTGTTAAGATTTGTTGGGTTTCATGAGCAGGGGGACTGAATTTAAGAGTCATGAGGTTATGCTGCAGCTCTATAAAGCCCTGGTTAGACCACCCCTGAAATATTTTGTTCAGTTCTGGTTGTCTCATTATAGGAAGGATGTGGAAACTTTAGAAAGGGTGCAGAGGGGATTTAACAAGATCCTGCCTGGACTGGAGGGCATGTCTTATGAAGAAAGATTGAGGGAGCTAGGGCTTTTCTCATTGCAGCAAAGAAGAATGAGAGATGACTTGATTGTACGAACAAGATGGTGAGGGGCACAGAATCCCTACAGTGTGCCCCTTCGGCCCAACAAGTCCACAGCAATCCTTCAAAGAGTAATCCACCCAGACCCATTCCCCTACCATATTATCCTACATTTATCCCTGACTACTGTACCTAGACTACACATCCCTGAACACTATGGGCAATTTAGCATGGCCAATTCACCCAACCTACACATGGATCATGGGAGAAAACCGGAGTACCTGGAGGAAACTCACGCAGACACTAGGAGAATGTGCAAACTCCACACAGTTGCCTGAAGCTTGAATCGAACCCAGGTCCCTGGTGCTGTGAGGCAGCAGTGCTAACCACTGAGGCACCGTGCCACCCCATAGATAGAGTGGATAATCGGAGACCGTTTCCCAGGGAGGAAATGACTATCATGACGGGACATAATTTTAAGGTGATCGGTGGAAGGTTTAGGGGAGATGTCAGAGTTAGGTTCTTTCGAAGTGCTGGGTGCATGAAATGCATTGCTAGCAGTAGTAATAGAGTCAGAAACATTAGGGACATTTAAGCAACTCTTGGATTGGCACATGGATGCTAGTAAAATGCAGGGCATTTAGATTAGTTTGATCTTAGAGTAGGATAAAAGGTTGGGCCAACATCAAGAGCCGAAGGGCCTGTACTGTGCTGTATTGATCTATGTTCTATGTTTGATACAGAGCATTAAAAACAGGAGAGGCTCCTCTGCAGTCTGTAGGGGGTGGCTTAAAAAGATTCTAATGGCAAAGAGGTGCCACAAAATATCTTTGGCAGATTGTATTAAAGAAAACGCCAAGGCATTTTGTTCATCTTTTAAGAGTAAGAGAATTACCAGAGAAAGAATTAGAGACTAAACGGGCAGTCTGCTGGTGGAGCCAGAGGAGTGGGTGAAGTCGTAAATGAATATTTGTCATCTGAATTCACAAAGACCTTATAGCTGGAGATTTCAGTTGAGTTTTTAGGGCATTTTAAGATTAATAAGGAGGGGCATTAGATGCTTTCGCAGGTTCATTTTTAAATCTGCCAACATCTCCAGTATCTCCTTGTTCCTTATACTTGGATATGTCATACCGTTCAATAAGTTCACCTCTCCTAAACTCCAATGAGTAACAAACCCAACCCATCGAGCAAACAAATCTTTCCATATCCCTTTAGTGAACCTTGTCTTGACTGCCTCCAAATCCAATACATCTTTCCCTGGATAATGGTACCAAGTGGTCTAATCCAGTACCTGGTATAGTGTCACTTAGTCTCCCAATGTTTATACTCCATTCCCCTTGAAATAAAGGCCAAATTCCATTTGCCTTCCCTAACAGCTACCGAACGTAGATGCTAGCTTTTTGTGAATCATGTACGAGGGCCCCAACTCTTTCTGTTCTGCAGTTTCTTTGTCTAGCCCAAATTAAATAATATTCAGCTGTTCTATTCCCTTTGCCAAACTGTATAATCTCATATTGCCCCAAATTACATCTTCCACATGAGGGAGTGGGCAATAGGTCCATCGACTGTTCTTTCTTCCCCTTCCTGGCTTGCTGCACCCTCTCCACCATTCAATTTCTCTTTATAATGTGCAACCCTTCCCAACTGCATGTATCCTGGTTCCTCACTCTCCTCTTATGTCTCCACTTTCGCTCTCTGGCCAGTTGTTCAGAACGACATACCGATGGACCAAGCGGCTTGAATCCTGCAAAGCTGTCATTTGGATCAATGGATGAGATCACCTGGAGACAGAGTGAAAAAGGTTCATGTGTTAGTGAGCTCGAAACTCTCTGGAAACTGGGCCATGTCTTTTTGTTTCTAAGTAGGAAAACAATTGGACCTCTGGGGACAGATTCAACCCTTCCCCTCCCCTTTCTGAGTGAAGTTCACATTCCCTCTCACCCCACTCAGGATTAGAGCATTTTGGAATGAAAACTGACTTGGGAGCATCCTAGAACAGAGCAAATAAGAGAGATACACAAGAAGCAGGAAAATAGAAAGGGCATTAATTGTACAAGTATCATTCAATGTAATAATGGTGTGAACAGGAGATAAAAATGATTTGCATCTGATGGCAACCCCAAATTATCATTTAAACATATTTATAAGTTAAAAAAGCCTGATTTTCTCAGGCAGCACCAGCATAAGTGTGAGGTGTTGCACTTTGGAAAGTCAAACCAAGGTAGGACTTGTATAGTAAATGGTAAGGGGTGTTGCAGAACAGAGGGACATGGGAGTACAAGTACATAGTTAATTGAAAGTGGCTTCACAGGTAGACTGGGTGGTGAAGAAGGTATTTAACATGATGGCCTGCATCAGTTGAAGCACTGAGTATAGGAGATGGGACATTGTGTTACAGTTGTATGAATTGTTGGTGAGGCCACACTTGCCGAATATTGTGTATAGTTTTGGTCACCTTGTTCTAGAAAAGACTTAGTTAATCTGGATTCGTTGATGGTCTGTTCGTCAAGCTGTTGCCAGACGTTTCATCCCCTTTTGAAATGACATCAACAGTGCTGTGTTGCCTCCTGTGAAGTACTGCTGTACTGTTCCACTTTGAATGTACGCGATTCTGTTTGAGTTGTTTCCGGTTGGAACCCATCAGCTCGGCGAACAGACCAATAACAAATCCAACCAGCTCCTGACTGACAGATCTTCACAAAACCTGTAAAAAGTGCAAATAGGATGTTGCCAGGACTGGTGAGCCTAAGTTATAGGGAGAGGTTGGCCAGGATAGGTCTTTATGCCGAAGAACGTAGGAGAATGAAGGGTGACCTTATTGAGGTTTGTAAAATCATGAGGGGCATATTTAGGTTGAATGCATATAATCTTTTGCCCAGGGATGGGAAATTGAAAACTAGAGGACATAGGTTTGTAAGGTGAGAGGGCAAAGGTTTAAGGAGGACATCTTCACACAGAGTGTTGTGCATACATGGAATATATGTACCTGCCAGAGAGAGTGGTTGAGGCAGCACTTAAAAAACATTTGGATAGATATATGGATGGGAAAGGCTTACAGGGATAAGGACCAATTGCGGCCAAAAGACCTAGCTGACTGGGCACCATGGACCAGTTTGGGCCGAAGGGCCTGTTTCCCTGCTATATTACTCTATGATTCAATGATATGGACTAAACACCAGACAGAATTCTAACTTTACCTTTGGTGTTCCCAGGAAATCTTTCAAGTTCAGCTCTTCCACTTCATGCTTGCGAGGTCTGAACACAATCCCTTCAGGCACATCAACTGGTTCAAGGGTATTACTGTTCTGAAAGAACAAAGCAGCCATGTTAAATAAGATATATAAGTGAGCCAGCAAAGAGCTGAGCATGAGTTCATAAAGTGTTGGCGAGACTGATTTAACACGCATGTGGGGGTGTTAACAGGGGTCTTGACATGGAAAAAAACAGAGAACCATACAGCACAGTACAGGCCCTTCGGCCCTCAATGTTGTGCTGATCTTTTATCCTACTCTCAGATCAAACTAACTTACATACCCTACATTTTATCATCATCCATACGCCTATCCAATAGTTGCTTAAATGTACCTAATGAATCGGACTCTATTTCCACTGCTGGCAGTATATTCCTCGCACCCACCAAGTATTGGTTTAGGGTATAAGGTGAAGTTTTATTTAAGCTCTATGCTTCTGGTTCAATCTTCCTTGAGCTCCCCACTCCCCACCAGCCTTGAGACTGCAGTATTCCACATTCCCAATTATCCAACTACTTCGGTGAATTCAATTGACTGTTCAGACAGTCAACATCTTATCTTAACTCCTTGGTTAGACCAGGATGGCTCACATCCTTAATCATATAATTACTTTTAGGGTTTAACTGAAGTATAAATATCTTATACAAATAAGCAGTAAACTGTAAGTTTTATGGTTTCTTGCTTAAATATCTTCACTGAGTCACTGCTGGAAGCCATTCAACTCATTGAGAATATGCCAACCCATTCAGAGTAATCCAATCATAGTCATTCAGTTCATTACCACTTGCTGCCCAATGTAATTCTTCATCACATTTTCTTCTGAATGACTTGCCTGAATCGTCAAATCTGTCTCCCTTAACCCTTGCCCTATCAGCAACTGGGAATGGTTTGGTTTTGGATACCTTGGACAAATACATCGTGATCTTATACACCTTTATCAAATCTGCCTTCACTCTGGTTTGCTCCAAAGGGACCAACTCCAGCTTCTTCAATCTGACCTTGCAACTGACATTCCCAATCCCTGGAACCACTTTCGTAAAGCTCCTCTGCTCCCTCTCAAAGACACTCTCACCAATCTCAAACTGTGATGACCAATACTGGATGCAAGGCCAAACCAAAGATAAAAAGAGATTCAGAAGAACCTCCTGCCTTTGGATTCACTGCCTTTATCTGTGAGAACAAGATCCCACACATGCTGTTAACCATACTCTCAGTATGTACCCACCAACAAGGTCCAAGAGTCGACCACTTGATCATTCGAGACCGTTCCACATGATCAGATTTTAACTTCAACTCTACATTCCTGTACATCCTCAATAAGCTTCATCCTTTGGTAATCAAGAATCTGTCCACCTCTGCCTTAAAATATTCAAAGATTCTGCATCCACTACCTTTTGAGGAAAGGAATTCCAACTCTTAACTCTCAGAGAGAAAAGTAACTTTCATCTGCCTTAAATGGGCACCCCCTTATTTTTAAGCGCTGACTCCTAGTTCTAGTTTCTTCCACAAGAGGAAAATCTTTCAACATCCGGCCTGTCATTCCCTTCAAGATCTGATATGATTTGATTAAGTCACCTGACTCTTCTAAACTTTAGAGAATGCAGGTCTAGACTTCTCTTATAAGGCAGTCCACTCACTGCAGATATTAGTCTAGTAAACCTTCTCTCTGAACTGCTTCCAATAGATTAACATTCTTTACTAAGTACAGTGATCTGTACAGCACACAATACTCCAGATGTGGCCTTACCAAGTCCTTTATAACTGAAGCAGTATCAGGCGGATCCTCTCAGATTAAGTTGTAATATTCTGTTAGTTTTCCTGATTGTTTGCTGTACCTGTGTGCTAACCTTCTGTCATTCATACACTAGGACACCCTCTGAATGGGGCTCACTTAGACGTTCAGAAGGCGTTTGATGAAGATCCATGTGAGAGATTAGAAAGTAAAACACAAAGGATGGGGGTGGTATATTGACATGGACAGCGAACTGATAGGAAACAAAGAGTAGGGGCTTTTTCTGAGTGGCATCCCCTAATCAGTGGGGTATTGAATGGAACAGTGCTTGCTTTGACCCCAGCTATTCACAATATACAGCAGCGCCTCGACTTACGAACTTAATCCGTTCCAGAACCCGGTTCACGAACCGAAAAGTTCGCGAACTGAATCAATTTTTCCCATTGTTCGGATAGCGTAAGAATGCTTGGACGTAACAATGAACGCTGTTCACAGCGCATGCGCCAAAGACGAACTGAATGAGATCACACGGGCCAGAGAGCTTTTGCGTTCAAAGCGCGTGTAGCAAAGCAGAACAATGAAACCACGTGGTCGCACACGGGCTTTTTGCATTCGTACCTTGAATTTCGTACGTACGTTGAAGCAAAATTTTACGTAAAATCCTGTTCGTAAACCGATTTGTTCATGTACGGGGTCGTTTGTATGTCGAGGCGCTACTGTATATTAATAGTTTATATGAGGGACTAAATGTAATACATCTAGGTTTGCTGGGTGGAAGAGTGAGCTGTGAGGAGGACGCTATGTGATTTGGAAAAACAAGAGTGTGCAAATACATGGCAGATGTGGATAAACATAAGGGTATCCAATCTGCTGGCAAAAACAGGAAAGCAGGTTATTTTCTGAACAGTGATAAATTGGGAAAGGGAGAGGTGAGATGAGACCTGGGTGTTCTTCTGAAAGTAAGCATATTTTGATGCAGCAGGCAAAATGGGCAAATGGTATGTAGGCCTTCATAGTGAGATGATTCAAGCACAACAGCAAGGATACCTTGCTGCAATTGTACAGGGTCTTGGTGAGACCACACCTGGACTACTAGTCTTCTTATATGAGGAAGAATGTCCTGGCAGTGGTAGGAATTCAACACAAGTTTACCAGACTCATTCTTGGGCTGGCAGGATTGATGTTCGATGAGATACTGAATTGGTTTGGACTATATTCACTGCACTTTAGAAGAGAAGGGATCTCATAGAAGCATATAAAACTCTAAAAGGACTAGACAGGAGAAATACAGGATGAATGATATTGATGACTGAGTCGAGAACTAGGGATCACACTTTAAGGATAAGAGATAGGCCACTTAGGACGAGGATCAAGAGAAATTGCTTCACACACAGAGCTTGTCGAATTCTCTGTCATAGAAAGCTGTTGAGGCCAAAATATTGAATGGTTTTCAAGAATGGGCTGAAGGGATCAAAGGGTATGGGGAGAAAATGGGAGCAAGATACTGAGTTGGATGATCAGTCTTGATGAAATTGAATGACAGAGCAGGCTCACACAGCAGAATGGCCTACTCCTCCTCCCAACTCTCTACATTTCTATCTCTCTGCATCTCAAGCTTCTGCAAAGTCTCGTCATCAAGAAAATATGCTTTTTTAATTCTGTCTGCCAAAATAGACAATTTCACACTTTTCTATATTATACTCTATTTGCCAGGTTTTTGCCCACTTAACTTATATATAAATCTTTATGGATACCCCTTATGTCCTCATCGCAACTCACTTTCCTACCTACTTTTGTGTCATCAGCAAATTTAGCCGTATCTTTGGTTCCTTCACTCAAATCATTTATCTAAATTGTAAGGAGTTGAGGCTCCAGTACTGACCCCAGCAGAGATCATTTGTGACAACTTTTCGGTGTCCAGTTAACATGTCCCTACCAGTGAGGTCAGGCTAACAAGTGTGTAGCTCCCAGTTTCTTCCTCATTCTTTTCTTAAACAGTAGGGTTACAATGGTAACCTTCCAATCTGCAGAATTTTGGAAGATGACTACCAATGCATCCTCTTTTTTTTGAGTTACCTTGCAGCACCTTGGACTTGTTGATCTAGGATGGACCAAAGAAACTGTTATAAGACTGAGAGAGGCTATTTAATCCATCACAAACAAACCAGCTGCCCATCTAATCCCACATTCCAGCACCTGGTCTATGGCCTTGTCTCAGAATGTTCCTGCACAGATTTCCTGAGCTCAGAGACATCCTTATCTTATTGTTACAACATCACCAGCATGAGTGAACCAATAAAGGTAAGGTGCTAAGAAAGGTCACACATCACACAAATAATCAAACAGCACTATTAAAGGAGGGACCTACATTTAATGCTACCGATGACGGTGTAACTTTGAACAATGAGCTCTTATCTCATACACATGCATAGCTACAAATTCAGTTAGGTTCTGTACAGGAATATATCAGGAAACAAACAAACCTCTGAGTTGACTCTATCCAAACAAATCAAAGGCATCTCTTACTTGAACAAGATCATAATTACTTGCAATTGAGGCCACAGGAGGGTCTGATAACTGAACGGACCCTCATTTAGTGCTTTCTCAGTGCTTTCTCCCCACTTTGCCTTGGCAGCAGCTTATTGCTTATATATTCAATCGCTTACATAATCCAAGAGATTTGGGTTGCATTTTTCTGACAGGCTGGGTATGAGAAGGTTGTCAATGCCTGAAGGTGGGTCCTCTCAGTCTTGAAAATGTGTTGCTGGAAAAGCGCAGCAGGTCGGGCATAAGCCCTTCTTCAGGGAGGGCTTATGCCCGAAACGTCGATTCTCCTGTTCCTTGGATGCTGCCTGACCTGCTGCGCTTTTCCAGCAACACATTTTCAGCTCTGATCTCCAGCATCTGCAGCCCTCACTTTCTCTCCTCTCAGTCTTGGTGACTAAATGGATTGTCTGCCTTTCAGTTCACAGGGAATACAATTAGGTTATGCCATGTAAGAGATACACTAGCTCAGCTCTGAAGCTGGAGATGCTCCACAGATTAGAAAAGAGACAGAGAAGAGACAGAAACAGGGATAATGTTTTTGGTGGACAGCCTTTCGTGAGAACTGAGAGAGGTTAAAAACACAACATAAAGAGAAGATTTAATGATATTAGTTGAAGGTTTAGAGACAGGTAGGAAAGCTTTATTCATGACAAGAGAGATGGGGTCTGAAACTGGAAAGGGATAGAGATAAAAACCACATCTATTTAAAATACCTGGATATGTACTTGACTTGCCAAAACCGGGAAGGGCAAAATGAGCTACAGACCGATAGCTGCAAAGTGGATTTGGCTCTTTTTCAGCCAGTGCAGACACAATGGATCAAATGGTCTCTTTTCATTCCATAAATTTTCTACATTTCTGCAGATCAGAATTATTATTCAGTAACGGGCTTTTGAAAAGATCCTTTCAACAGTTAGGTTCAAGTTTGTAGAGAAATACGATGAAGTGCAATTGCTGAGTGTTTCATATAGCTCAAATGCGAAGCTCTGCTGCAATTAATGTAAACTTTGAGCAGTCACCAATCGTCTAGCGATTGTACAATAGCAGCTCCCTGTCACAGAGCACACAAAGGAGGCATTCACAAAATGTCACCACCACAGCTCATCTCTGGAAGTCCATGAGAATTTTTAACAACTTACTTTTACCATGTTCAATGCTCTGTCAAGTTTAGTGATTGTGCCTTTGGTCCCCAATTGCAAAGCATCTTCCAGGGTTTGCCGAGCCTCCAGCCACTGGCCCAGTCTGCTGTACACTGCAGCCAAGTTGTACAGAACCTGGGAAATGATAGCAAGAATAAGAATTAACTTGCATTGGGACAATATTGCACAATAATGATTCATACCCTCAGAATTTCTACCTAAACTGAGGGTGCGCCTTAAAACATTCAGTTGCTGCATTTGGTTGAACTAGTGACAGGGGTGGTGTTGACTTCTGTGCCAGTAAAGAGCAGTGTCACTGTTGATGACAATATGGTGAGCTTTTTCAGAATTACATACTAGTAAATAGAACAGGGACAGCCATTCAGCTCAACCTGTTGTGTGTATATGGAATGAGCTGCCCGAGGAAGTGGTAGAGGCTGGTATAATTACATTTAAAAGGCATTTGGATGGATACATGAAATAGGAAGGGTTTAGAGGGATGCAGGCCAAATGCTGGCAAATGGAACAAGTTTATATTGGGATATCTGATCTGTGCGGACAAGTTAGACCGAAGGGTCCAAGTTTCTATTCTGTATGACTCTTATGGTTCTATGACTCTGTGCGTGACAGTTGTGAGCAATTATCCAATTAAACCCATTCCCCTCATTGCCATGAAAATGCTTTTCCTTTAAGTAATCCAAATTCATTTTGAAAATTACTGTTGTATTTGCTTCAATTGCCTTCTAATGCACTCCACATCATAAAATTCAGTTTGTGAAAAAAAATCTCACTCATCTCCATCTCCGCTCCCCACTTCTTTCATCAATTACTGTAAATCAGTGGCCTCCGTTTACTGACTGACCACTAAACGTCACATCTGGACTTTGAAAGGCAAATCATGTCTTAAACAGTCATAGAGATGTACAGCACGAAAACAGACCCTTCAGTCCGACTTGTCCATGTTGACCAAATATCCTAAATTAATCTAGTCCCATTTACCACCACTTTGTCCATATCCCTCTAAACTCTTTCTATTCATATACCCATCTAAATGTGTTTTAAATGTTGTAATTGTACCAGCCTCCACCACTTCTTATGACAGCTCATTCCATACACACACCACCCTTTGCGTGAAAACATTGCCCCTTAGGTCCCTTTTAAATCTATCCCTTCTCACCCTAAACCTATAGTCAGCATATGGAATGCTTAAGGAGAAGAGAGAGGCTGAATCAATTCAGTCTAGTAGGAAGAAGTTTGAGTTATAAGAAGAGGTTGGATAGCTTAAGATTCTTTTTCCCTGGTGTGCAGGAGGCTGAGGGGTGACCTTATAGTGATCTATAAAATCATGAGAGGTGTAGATAAGCCGACAGTAGGGGAGTCTAAACCTACAGGGCATTGGTTTAAAGGTGAGAAGGAAGAGGTACAAAAAGAGCCAGAGGGGCAATTTTTTCACACAGAAGGTGATGATTGTCTGGAATGAGCTGCCAGGGGTGGTAGTTGAAGCAAGTACAATTTTGTCATCTAGTAGTACATTTAGACAGGTACGTGAATGGGGTAGGAATGAAGGGATATGGACCAAACGGGGGCAGATGAAACTAGTTTAAAATGTGAAAACCAGGCAGCATGGGCAAGTGTGACCGAAAGGCCTATTTCCATATCTCTATGACTGTAACATGTAGAGCCAGGTTAATGAACATGGCAGGACTACAGTCTGAAGTGTATTTATTGTACTGCAAGGACTATAACAGATAAGGCAGATGAGCTTAGAACCTGGAATCATCCATGGGACTGTGACATGGCAGCCATTGCAGAAATATCATTAAGAGAAGGGCAGACTGGCAGTTCAACATTCCAGAGTTTAAATGTTTCAGGAATGATAGATAGGGATGTAAAAGGGATGGAGGAGTTGCATTACTGATAAAGGAGAATGTCACAGCCGTAGTAAGAGAGGACACCTTGAAGGAATATCCAGCATGACAATATGGCTAAGACTTAGAAATAAAAAAGGTGCAACCACTGTGATGCGGTTATACTATCGGCGTCCCAGTAGCAGCAGGAATTAGAGAAACAGGTATGTATGCAATCAAGGAAAGATATGAAAATTATAGAGTTGTGGTAGTGGGTGATTTCCCAATATTCATTGGGGTGCCCAGACGTTTAGATGGGGCAGAATTTGTCGGATACATCCAAGAGGATTCTTGAAACAATATGTGGATAGCCCAACTGGGGAAGGGGCTGTACTAGATGCTGTACCAGGGAATTAGCCTGGTCAAGTGATCACAGTTGCAGTAGAGGAGCTGTGATCATAATCCCGTTAGGTTTAGGATAGTTATAGAAAGGGATAAGACTGGTCCTCATGTGAAGGTACTAAATTGGAGGAAGACTAGTTACAACAGTATTAAGCAGGGAGTGTGTGAGGTTCTTAATGAGTATTTTGCATAAGTATTCACCAAGGAGAAGACATGGATGTTGGTAAGTATATAGAGGGGCTTGTTGATACTAAGATACTAAGATGTTGATATTAAGAAGGTGGTGGTGTTAGGTGTCTTGAAAAGCATTAAATTAGATAAGTCCCCAGCACCTGATGGGATCAATGCCAGGATACTGAATGGGGCATGGATTGCTGGGGCCTTGACAGAGAGATCTGCATTCTGTTTAGCCCCAGGCCAAGTCCCTGAAGACTGGAGAATTGCCAATGCTGTTCCTTTACATAAGAATGGCAACAGGAATAATCTAGAAAATTGTAGGTAGGTGAGCCTTACATCAGCGGTAGGAAAATTAGATTTTAACAGGCATGATTTACATGCACATAGAGAAGAATGGACTTATTTGGGTTAGTCAGCATGGCTTTATGCAGGGGATGTCTTGTCTCAAAAATGTGACTGAGATTTTGGGGAAGCAATAAAGATGATTGATCCCGATAAGGCAGTGGATGTTGTCTACATGGGCTTTACTTTAGCATTTGACAAGGTTGATCATGGCAGGCTGGTCCAGAAGTTCAAATTGCATGGAAGCCATGGTGAGTTAACAAGTTAGACATGAAATTGGCTTGGTAACAGAAGACAAAGGGTAGTTGTGGATGGGTGTTTTTTTGACTGGATATTGGAGATCAATAAGGTTCAGCACTGGGACCTCTGTTATTTGTAATAAAATGTCAGTGGTCTGATTATTACATTTGTAGATGACACAAAAAGTAGTGGAGTTGTAGGTAATGAGGAAGGATATTAAAGATTGCAGGATATAGATCAGCTGGAAATTTGGGTGGAGAAATGACAGATGCAGTTCATGAGTATAAGATGATGCATTTTGGGAGGTCAAATGCAAGAGGAAGGTATAGTGTGTTACGACACGAGGTCGCCACTCCCCCCCCCCCTCCCCCCGAGACAGACAGACAGACAGACAGACAGACAGACACACACACACACTTAAACCAGCAATACAGACAAGTTTTATCCTATGCTGTAAGCTGCTAACATTTGAGAGGCCAATAACTATCCCAAAGGTCACTACTTAAAGTAAAAATTAACAACTTTATTTTTTTAAAAAGTCCAACCGAGAATAATTAACTAACAACTATTTACAACTCCTTTCTCTAACCTAACTTTTGTTTTCCCTTCTATAATACCGGTCTAATAAACCCCACGATTAAGATTTACTAAAAAATTCAAATTTCAAAACCAGCCAGCTGTCAAACCTTCTCTTTGTATCTTCTTCTGTCTTCTTTTCTTCTTAGTGTTTCTGTTTCACAGGTCATCAATAGATAAAGGTACCTTTAAGAGAGCTCTTCTGGGGGAAGTCTGCATATGTTGGTGGCTTGGCAGTTCTCCCCCAATTGTTCAATTTTTCCCGATCTTATATCCCAAAGCATTAGATCATTTTGTTGGTTTTAATGTTATCAAAATACCAAAATCAAACTTGAAGTTTATTATCATGGGGCATAACTTAAACTGATTGGCCGAATTTGAATTTGTTTTTGTCTCATAGCAAACCATGTACCAAATGTTCTATTGTAAATTCTCCAGCACTGTGTGTGCTTGCTAAGACATTCAACTCTCTTAAAGGTACAGTACTCCTTACACCTTCATAACAAGTATAAATGGCCAGATGTTTCAGAGCATTGATATACAGAGGGATCTTGGGGTCCAAGTCTATAGCTTCCTGAAAGTAGCAACACAAGTGGATAATGTGGTAAAGAAGGCATACGGCATGCTTGCCTTCATCAGTCAGGGCATTGAGTATAAAAGTTGGCAAGTCATATTGCAACTACATAAGTCTTTGGTTAGGCTACATTTGGAGTACTGTACACAGTTTTGGTTCCCTCGCTATAGGAAGGATAGAGAGGGTGCAGAAGAGATTGACCAGGATATTGCCTGGATTGGAGTGTATTAGCTGTAAGAAGAGGTTGGAAAAACTTGGACTGTTTCGCTAGAGCATCAGAGATTGAAGGCAACCTGATGGAGTTATATAAAATAATGAGAGGGTAAATAGTCAAAGTCTCTTTCCCAAGGTGGAAATGTCAAATACTAGGGGGCATAGTTTAAGGTGAGAAGGGAAAGTTTAAAAGGAGATGTGCAAGATGGTTTTTTGTCTGATTTTACACAGAGGATAGTAGGTGTCCAAAATGTGCCACTGGGGAGGTGGTAGAAGCAGATACAATAGCAAAATTGAAGAGGCATTTAGACAGACATAACAGGCAGAGAACAGGGATACAGATTGGTTTGGTTTAGAATAATTTAGTGGTTGGCACAGAAATGGTGGGCCAAATGGCCTGTTCCTGCGCTGTACTGTTCTACATTCACACAAATGCCAGGCATTTTAACATCTTCAATAACAACCTAACCATCACATTCTGACATTTAATGCTGTTACCATCACTGAATTCCCCCACTATCAACATTCTGGGGACTACCATTGGATTCGCCATTTAAATACAGTGGCTTCAAAAGCAGGTCAGAGGCTAGGAAAACTGGCAAGTAACTCACCTCCTGACTCCCCAAAGCCCGTCTACCATCTACAAGGCACAAGGCAGGAGTGTGATGGAATACTCCCCACTTGTTTGGATGAGTGCAGTTCCAACAATACTCAATAAGCTTGACACTTTCCAGGAAAAAGCAGCTCACTTGATTGGCATCACATCTGTAAGCATCCACTCCCACTCCTAGACATTCAGTAGCAGCTGTACTATCAACAAGATACATTGCAGAAAGTCACCAAAGATCCTTAGAAAGGATCTTTGAAACCCACAACTACTTCACCCAAGAAGGACAAGGGCAGTAGATGCAATGGGAACACCATCACTGCAAGCTCCCATCCAAACCACTCACCATCCTCACTTAGAGATATATAACTATTGCTAGGTTACAATCCTGGAACTGCCCTCTTAACAGCATTGTGGATCTATGACAGCAACAGTTCAAGAAGACAGCTCACCAGCATCATCTCAAGGACAACTATGGACCAGCAACAAATTTTGACCAGCCAGTGAGGGCTATATGCCATGAGAGAATATAAAAAAACAAACTGAGTGTTACTGTCCTGTATTAATGTTGCTTTTATTTGGAGTAAAAGACTGCATACACAGAGTTCTAGAATTTCCTGTTTCTGAGAAATATTTCTCATTGGAAAGTTTAAAACTCAAAATGCAAGACTGTTCAGATGGAGTCCACTGATTCAACCGTTCATACAAGAGTCATAGAATCATGCAGTACGGAACGGGCCCTTCTACCCATTGAGTTGGTAATGCCAAAAATACACACTATGCTAGTTCCACTTTCCCCCACTAAGCACACAGCCTTGAATATATGGCACTTCAAACAACAAAGAAAGAACAATGCAGCACAGGAACACACCCTTTGCCTCTCCAAGCCTGCACCGCCACGTTTTGGCCCCGCAATACTAAAACCTTTGTTACTTACAGGATCCCTATCCCTCTATTCCTTTCCTATTCATGTATTCATCCAGCTGTTTTTTGAATGCTTCCATCACCTCCTCTGGCAATGCATTCCAGGCAATCACCACCCTCTGTGTTAAAAACATGCCTCGTACATCTCTCTTAAACTTCTCCCCTCACACCTTGAACCTGTGGCCCCTAGTAATTGACCCTTCCACCTTGGAAAATAGCATCATAGTTTCCACTCTATCCATGTCATTCACAATCTTATGAACTACTATTAGATCGCCCCGTAACCTCCCGCGTTCCAGTGAAAACAAACTCAGTCTAGCCAACCTTTCTTCATTGCTACAATTACCCATACCAACATCCTGGTAAACCTTTTCTGTACTCTCTCCAAAGCATCCACATCCTTCTGATAGTGTGGCGATCAGAACTGTAGGCAATATTCCAAGTGTGGCCTAACTAAAGTTCTATGAAGCTGCAGCTTAACGTGTCTATCCTTATACTCAAAGCCCCTTCCAATGACAGCATGTTTGCCATAAGCTTTTCTTTAAACTACCATATCTACCTGCGCTGCCACCTTCAGTGATTTGTGGACCTGCACACCCAGATCCCACTGCATATCAATACTCCTAAGGCTTTTGCCATTCACTGTATAATTTCTAACTGTACTTGACCTTCCAAAATACATCACTTCACAGTTATCCAGATTAAACTCCATCTGCCAATTTTCTGCCCATGCCTCCAACTGATTGATATCTTGGTGTATCCTCTGACAATGCTCCATACTATCTGTAGATTTTTAGCATGAATGGACATTTTGGTCGGCATGGACCAGTTCGGGCCAAAGAGCCTGTCTCTGTGCTGTAGGACTATGTGAACTCCACCAATCTTTTCTCATCCACAAATTTACTAATTAGGTCAGCTACATTTTCCTCCAAATCATTTATGTAGACCATGAACAGCAGATGTCCCAGCTCTGATCCCAGGACACCACTAGTCACAGTCATAGAACATAGAACAGTACAGCACAGAACAGGCCCTTCGGCCAATGATGTTGTGCCGAGGATTAATCCTAATGTAAAATAAAATAACCTTACCTACGCACCCCTCAATTCACTGCTGTCTATGTGCATATACAGCAGGCACTTAAATATCCCTAATGACTCTGCCAGTTGTAGTGGTTGAAGCAAAGTGTTCCATGCATTCACAACTCTGCATAAAGAACCTACCTCTGGCGTCTCCTCTATACCTTCCTATTAATATCTTAAACCTATGACCCCTTGTGCCAGTCAATCCTGGATAGTGAAGAAGGCGTTTGGTATGCGTTTCTTTATTGGTCAGAGCATTGAGTATAGGAGTTGAGAGGTTATGTTGCAGCTGTATAGGACATTGGTTAGGCCACTTTTGGAATATTGCATGCAATTCTGGTCTCCTTCCTATTGGAAGCATATTGTGAAACTTGAAATGGTTCAGAAAAAATGTTCAAAGATGTTGCCACAGTTGAAGGCGAGGTTGAATAGGCTGGGGCTGTTTTTCCTGGAATATCGGAGGCTTAGGGGTGACCTTATGGGGCATGGATAGGATAAGTAGACAAAGTCTTTTCCTGGGGTCGGGAAACCCAGAACAAGAGGGCATAAATTTAGGGTGAGAGGTGAAAAATTTCAAAGAGACCTTAGGAGCAACTTTTTCACGCAGAGGGCAGCGTGTATATGGACTGAGCTGTCAGAGGAAATGGTGGAGGCTGGTACAATTACAACATTTAGTCATAGAGTCATAGAGATGTACAGCATGGAAACAGACCCTTCGGTCCAACCTGTCCATGCCGACCAGATATCCCAACCCAATCTAATCCCACCTGCCAGCACCCAGCCCATATCCCTCCAAACCCTTCCTATTCACATACCCATCCAAATGCCTCTTAAATGTTGCAATTGTACCAGCCTCCACCTCATCCTCTGGCAGCTCATTCCATACACGTACCACCCTCTGTGTGAAAAGGTTGCCCCTTAGATCTCTTTTATATCTTTTCCCTCTCACCCTAAACCTATGCCCTCTAGTTCTAGACTCCCCGACCCCAGGGAAAAGACTTTGTCTATTTATCCCATCCATGCTCCTCATAATTTTGTAAACCTCTATAAGGTCACCCCTCAGCCTCCGACACTCCAGCGAAAACAATCCAGCCTGTTCAGCCTCTCCCTATAGCTCAAATCCTCCAACCCTGGCAACATCCTTGTAAATCTTTTCTGAACCTTTTCAAGTTTCACAACATCTTTCCAAGATGAAGGAGACCAGAATTACATGCAATATTCCAACAGTGGCCTAACCAATGTCCTGTACAGCCGCAACATGACCTCCCAACTCCTGTACTCAATACTCTGACCAATAAAGGCAGCTGGATGGGTATATGAACAGGAAGGGTTTAGAGGGATATGGGCCGGGTGCTGGTAAATAGGACTGGATTAGGTTGGGATATCTGGGCAGCATCAGCTGGACCAAAGGGTCTTTTTCGGTGCTGCACATCTCTATGACATTTGGAAAGAGCTGTTAGGGATGGGCAGGGCTGGCCTAGCTACTGACACCCAGATCCTGTGAAAGCATAAAAGAAAATTGCAGTTTTCAACAGAACAATGAAGGAACCAAAGCCCATGGTAATGTTGATTAACTCTCTTGGGGACAGGATCTCACAGTGGAGTTGTTTTGTTTAAAATGTTACAGGATGTAATCATTCAAATTTACTGTTCCCTCATTTTCACCTGAACGAAGCAAGATGGGAAAATGGCAAGTGGTACTAGAAGCACTATAGTTTTCTTACCTCCCAGACATACAGTCTGTGTTTCAGTCCCAACTGTGTGTAGTCAATCACTGAATTACCTCGTAAATTATTTCGGGCATGTTTAAAATCTCCCAGTGCCTCATCAAACCTATAATGATAAAGAGAATATTTTACATACATGGAATTGAATTATCCCAGACTAACACACAAGAAGCAGAAGCGAGTCTAGAGAGGGGGATAGAAATCTAGATTAATGTACAGAATGTGTTAATCCACATTAACATTCCAAAATTGAACTGATCTCCAGAGGCCTACAGGATCTGCAGTTTGGTGATGATTGTAATGCATTGCTAACTCTGCACCAGACTTGAAAGCCACACTGAATCTACTCAATTCTACACACAAGAAACCCAGCTAAAACAAAACTCATGTCAACTTAGACCTAGTCAGTTTGAAATATTTAACGATCCATGTGTGTTGAAGCAGACACTCTGTAGCATGTTGAGCACTTCTCACATTTTGGCAGCTATACTGAATTGAATTAGCTTTATTGTCACACGTACTAGATCACCAATTGCAGCACCATTTTAGGTACAAAGGTACCTAGGTACAATTCTTAGTTACAGAATGGAGAAATTAAGAAAAAAAAAGTTATCTACAGCTATACACAGTATGACCATAAATTAGAAAATAAACAGGCAAAGTTTAGAAGACACACATCACAGTCTCTCTCCAAAGGCTTTCTGTAGCAGACCAGCGCACCCAGACATTCAACTCCTGAAAAGAAAGTAAAACTCCCTTGACACCATCCCCAACAAACACTCATAGGACAGGGACCGCAAGGGGTCAAATACAGAATAAAACTCTCTCTATTGTTTCAGATTAAAGTAGAGCTCTCTCTATTCATTGATGCAGAAAGTAAGTGTCTCCAAACACTGCCTCCATCAAACATTCCAAAAAACAGGGACATCATGGGATTAAGTGTCGAGTGAAGGACTCTCTTTTAAAATAAAAGTAAACATTCCTCCACCCTACCACCAACAAGAGACACTCTAACCACCATCCATTGACATTCAATGATATTACTACCACTGTAATGTGCCATCAGAACGCACCACCTTGGGGTTACTATTAACCAGAAACCCAACTGGACTCATCACATAAACAGAGTGGCTACAAGAGCAGGTCAGAGACTAGGAAAACTGCAGCAAGCAACTCCTGACACCCCAAAGTCTATCCACCATCTACAAGGCACAAGTTAGGTGTGTGATGGAATACTCCCCACTTGCCCTGGATGGGTGCAGCTCCAACAACATTCAAGAAGCTTGACACCATCCAGAACAAAGTAGCTCCTGCTTGATTGGCACTACATCTACAAATATTCAATCCCTCCACCACTGGCACTCACTAGCAGTAATGTGTACTATCTACAAGATGCAATGCAGAATTTCACCAAAGATCCTTAGACTGCACCTTCCAAACTTGGGAACACCACCACTGCAAGTTCCCCTCCAAGCCACTAACCATCCTGGCTTGGAAATGTACCGCCGTTCTTTCACAGTCATTGAGTCAAAATCCTGGAATTGCCTCCCTAGCAGCATTGTGGGTCAACCCACAGCAAGTGGACAGCAGCGATTCAAGAAGGCAGCTCACCACCACCTTCTCAAGGGCCAGCCAGTGACACCCAAGTCCCACAAATGAATAAAAAAAACTGAAAGCAAACTGAAAGTTAAGCGTCCTTGACACTGTCTCCCATCCAAAAATCCCAGGACAGGACTAGATATAGTGTAAAGCTACCTCTACTCTTTTAAACTGTGTAAACATGAAAAACCATTTCCACCAACCACAAAAGCTACGCATGGCCTAGCACGCAATGAACTTAACCTACAACTGCAGAGGACTCCTGGGTGCTGCACTCTCCACCCCAGATCCTTGATGGAAAAGGTAAGGAGCCTTTTGTAAAAGGCCTTCCGGTAGGGAGTGACCCAGACAGGATTCACCTCTGTCCAGTTCTAAAAGGTTACGGAGAGGATTTCTTTGAGACGGCTCAGATTGTGGGGCACCGTATCATGGAGGAGGGTCTGTTGGGCGGGGCCAGTGTCAAGTTCCAGACAACCAGGGACCAGTTCGTTTGGAAGTCCACTGCATAGCTCACCCAACTTGATTTCACAGGAGGCGTTAGGGCGGAGTACCTTGTCCTACAGGCTCTGCATAGCTTGGTTGTGAACCAGATGTGGATTCACATCTTCTCAGCCAGCTGCACTGGCATCATCCAGCTCACACCTCCACCTTCCGACAATCCCTGACCTTGGTCAGCCTGTTGCCCCAAGCCCTGTGATCTGCCAGCCAGCAGAAACCGCAGCTCCCTTTTGAAAGGTGCCACTCTTGCAGAGACAATGCTCTGGTGTGAGCAGACCATATCCCAGATTTTGATCAGGTCCAAGTAAAAGTCAAGCAATTCCTCGAAGAAGACCCAAGGGCAGGACCACTCCACAAACAGGAACTGTGTTTCACAATTGATGCCATGCACCATAAGGAAGAAATATGTCATCAGGGCGCACCACCTTGGAGAAGGCGCAACATAAAGGTATCATTGCAGGGGATGAAAGTCGCTTCCTGGGTGCAGAGACACATCAGCTCCTGAATGATATGGGAATAAGATACTGTTGCAAACACAGACATGGAGGAAGGAAGGAGAAACTGAACAGGCTGGGGCTCTTTTCCCCTGGAATGTCAGAGGCTAAGATTATAGAAGTTTATAAGATCATGAGGAGCATGTATAGGGTGGATAGCCAAGGTCTTTCTCCTAGAATTGTGGAGCCCAAAACTAGAAGGCATAGATTTAAGGTGACCTGATGGGTAACGTTTTCATGCTGAGAGGGGTGTGTTGATGGAACAAGATGGCAGAGGAAGTGGTGGATGCAGGTAAAATTACAACATTTAAAAGGCATCTAGATGGGTATATGAATATGATGGGTTTAGAAGGATATGGACCAAGTGCCACAAATGCTCTTCAAAAGAAGTAATCTCAGTCGAGCTTACATTTTAAAAAAAGGATGACTACTTTGCTGGGATTATATTAGTGGCTTCTCAACAATCAGAGGGACATTGTGGAGCAGATATTCATGCAAATCACAGAAAGAAGTGAGAGAAACAGGTTAATAGCTGCAGGAGATTTTAACTCTGTTAACATTAATTGGGATCACCACAGTGTGAAAGGATTGCATGGGGTGGATTTTTTTAAATAAGTGCATCCAAGAGAACTTCTTGTGCCAGTACACAGATTGTCCTACTAGAATTGGGGTATTGCAATATCGAATCCCAGAGAATGAAGCCAAGTGGTTTAAGTTTCAGTAGGCAAGCATTTTGAGACTGTGACCACAACTCAGTAATGGATAAGGATAGTGCAGACGTGAAGTGTCTAACTGGGGGAAGACTAATATCAATATCATGACAAACAGACGGAGCAGTTACTTGTAGTTAAGTCTACATTTGGAAAGAGGGAGCCTTTTAAAAGTAATGTGTGAGAATTCAGAGCCAGCTTGTTCCTCTAGGAGCGAAGGGCAAGGGCAGTAATCTAGGGAATCCTGGATGCTAAGGGATAGAGTGTTTTAAAAAGGTAAAGAAGGAAGCATATGTCAGGTACAGCTCATTAAAAACAGAGGAGACCTTTCCAAAATATAGTGTGTATAGGGGATTGCATAAAAGAAGAAATTAGGAGGGCAATTTGAAGCAGCACGGTGGCTCAGTGGTTAACACCTCTGCTTCACAATACCAGGGGACCCTGGAAGGGAGGTGGTGTCCAGTTACGGTAACACCACTGAATTTCAAGGAGCACTGGCTAGATTGTCCCTTAATGGTGATGATCATTACCCTGGCATTTGTGTGGCGTGAATGTCAATTGCCACCTGTCATCCCAAGCCTGGATATTGTCCAAATGCAACAAGATCTGGACGTGGACTGCTTCAGTATCTGAGGAGTCACTGAATATTGCACAATCATCAGCAACTATCCCTATTTCAGATCTTAGGGATGGAGGGAGGGTCACTGATGAAGCAGCTGAAGATGGTTGGGCCAAGGACAGTACCCTGCAGAGATGTCCTGGAGTTGAGATGACCAACTTTCAGGAACCACAACCATCTGCAATGTGTCAGGTATGACTCTAACCACCAGACAGTTTGTCCCTGAATTCCCACTGATTACAGTTTTGCTAGAGCTTCTTGATGACACACTCGGTCAAATGCAGCCTTGATGTCAAGGGTTGTTCCTCTCAGTCAAGGGCTGTCCCTCTCCTCTCCTCTCCCCTCTGGAATTCAGCTCTTTTGTCCATGTTTGAACTAAGGCTGTAATGAGGTCAGGAGCTGAGTGGCCCTGGTGGAACCTAAACTGAGCATCAGTGAGCAGGTTGTTGCTGAGAAGTTGTTACTTGATCGCACTGTTGATGACATCTTCCATCACTTTACTGATGATCGAGAGTAGGCTGATGGGGAAGTAATTGACTGGTTTGGATTTTGTCATACTTTTCATATACATGACATACTTGGGCAATTTTCCACATTGTCAGGTAGATGCCAGTATTGTAACTGTACTGGAACAGCCTGGCTAGGGGAGCAGAAAGTTCTGTCAGTGCTGTAACCTAAGGCAGTACCCAGTGTCTCCAACCATTTCTACACAGCATGTAGAGTGAATTGAATTGACTGAAGAATGGTATCTGTAACACTAGGGACCACTGGAGGAGGCTGAGATGGATCAAACACTCACCACTTTCACCTGAAGATTGCTGCAAAAGCTTCAGCCTTACCTTTTGCCCTGATGTGCTGGGCTCTTCCATTGTTGAGAATGGAGATATTTGTGGAGCCTCCTCCTCCTCCAGTGAGTTGTTTACTTCACCACCACCATCCAAATGATGTGCAGGGTATGTGTATGTTAGGTGCACTGGTTTAGGGGTAAATGTAGAGTAATAGGGTATGGGGAATGGGTCTGGGTGGGTTACTCTTTGGAGGGTTGGTGTGGTCTGCTGCATGGAGACCATTGAAAAGCAGGAGACATACAACCTCAAAATGTAAGTGCAGTCAATTCTGCACATTCAGCCATCAGGCTTCACAAGGTGATAGATATCCGGATGAATCTCCATCTATCAAGTGAAAGGACTTAACCAAGCCCCTCAACATCCCCAGTGGCGCTGAGCTCATCTGGGCACCTTTACAGTCCCTCCTTTTCAGGATATAATTAAATCTCTCCAGAGGAGAATGATTCCACCCTCATCAATGGAGCTGCGGGGAACAAACACTTTGTTGAAGAAGCTTGTCAGCTCAGATCCCAGCTGAGACGGGTAAACATTCATGAAGTGAATCAGCATGTCCCCAAACCGAACTGTGAATTGGAGCAAATGGCCTAGCACATTCTCCTTGATCCTCAAGATCTCTGGATGAAAAGATGGGGCCAACAAGACAGCCATCCCACCAGGACTGGAGACCAGGTGATTAATGTAGACTCCTCCCAGCTACTCCAGGAGCCACCTGACTTCGTCTCCTGGAATGGGCTAAGTTTCTTTCAGGAGGCTGACCACGGACTCCTATTCCTCAAAGAACTAGAGGATACAAAATCTGCGCTATGCCCCTCTGCTGCCATTGACATTGAAGCTGGCTACAGTGGCCTTCATGGCAACAGTAATGTGCAATCATTACCACTTTCACACCTGTTGGGTCCTACACCAACCAAACTTTGCCTCCGAGACCCGGCGTCTTCTAGAATTTGTCTGTGGGGATAAGGGTGACCTCATCCGTAAGCACCACATCTCCCACCACCTCATCTAAGTCTGCGGTGCTCATGATTAATGATCTTTTGGATCATCGCCTCTGACCCCTCTCCCACACAAAAAGTGTGGTGGGCTGGTTAGAAAGGTGAGAGAGCAGTGTAGGGGCCAGGAGGGATGGTGGAAAGAGAAAGAGGGGCAGATTGTGTGGAGGCAGAAGATAGGGAAATGTAGAGCTGATGAAGAGACATAGAAGAGGGAGGGAAGGAAGAGGAGCAAGCCTCAAACCATCCCAAGGGACTACAGCAAGAGGATTTTCTGCAGTGACCCTTGCAGTTTCAATTAAAATGCCAGGGGCATTGGGCGGCAGTTGGTCAGAATCTGACTCCACTCCAGGCACTGGGTCACCATCTGAATTAGGGGGAAGATTCCTTTTGAAGGTGGAGGTGATCAGCATAAATGTCTGGGAAGGAACGAGGAGGATTGGGCTGGCATGGTGGCGCAGCTGTTAGCACAGCTGCCTCATACTTAGGATTCTGTGACAGGTACAGCACAGAGTTAGAAACAGATTAAACCTCACCCAATACCATAAAACTGAAAGTAAAGCTTGCTCAACACCATCTCCTTCAAACAGTCCTGCGGCAGGTTAGAGGGTTAGATAAAGAATAAAGTAACCCCTTCTCTGAAGTTCCTTCTATAA
>NC_057739.1:1527821-1573891 GCF_004010195.1 Chiloscyllium plagiosum
GTGATAGAGCTAAGCAATCCCAAATGCAACAGATGAGATCTAAGCTCTGCAGTCCTGCCACATCCAGTCGTGAGTGGCAGTGGATGATTAAGCAACTCACTGGAGAAGGAGGCTCCAGAACAAAGCAGCCCGCTTGATTGGCACTGCATTCACAAGCATCTGCTCCCTCCACCATCAACACTCAGTAGTAGCAGTGGGTACTACCTACGCACCAAAGATCCTCAGACAGGACCTTCCAAACCAATAACCACTTTTATCTAGAATGACAAGGGCAGCAAATATATGGGAACATCACCACCTTCAGGCAGAAAGGGCATTGGTGACTCCCAGTCTGCGTTGAGGAAGGCAGGTGCTGCAGGAGTTCCTTGTGGCCATCCCCCTTTCTAACAGATATATTGGTGGGAGAGATGACAACTTTGCAGGGAAAATCCAACTTCATGGCACCACAGATGGGTCTGGATCTGATGCACAAGAGGGAAGGAAGAAGAATAGCAGGGCTACAGTGGCAGGGGAATTCAGTTGTTCGGGAAATGGACAGGCATGTCAGCCACAAAAGATCCTCCAGATGGTATGTTGTCTCCCAGGTGCCAGAGTCGGGGATGTCACTGAATGGCTGCAGGGCATTCTGAGGGGGAGAAGGCAAACAGACAAATATATATATTGATACCAAAGACATAGGTAGGAAAAGGGATGAGATCCTGAAAACAGAATTTAGGAAGCTGGAAAGTTTATTAAAGGATGGGACTCATAGAACATAGAACATTACAGCCCAGGACAGGCCCTTCAGCCCTCGATGGTGTGCTGACATGTGGAACCAATCTGAAGCCCATCTAACCTACACTATTCCATTCTCATCCATATGTTTATCCAGTGACCATTTAAAAGCTCTTAAAGTTGGCGAGTCTATTACTGTTGCAGGCAGTGCGTTCTACACCCCTACTACTCTCTGAGTAAAGAAACTACTTCTGACATCTGTCCTATATCTATCACCCCTCAATTTAAAGCTATGTCCCCTTGTGCTAGCTATCGCCACCTGAGGAAAAAGGCTGTCACTGTCCAACTATCTAACCCTCTGAATATCTTATATGTCTCAATTAAGTCACTGTCAACCTCCTTCTTCTCTAATGAAAACAGCCTCAAGTCCCTCAGCGTTTCCTCATAAGACCTTCCCTCCATACCAGGCAACATCCCTTATATGTCTCAATTAAGTCTAGTTTCAAGCTTCTTCTCTCTAATGAAAACAGCCTCAAATCCCTCAACCTTTCCTCATAAGACCTTCCCTCCATACCAGGCAACATCCTAGTAAATCTCCTGTGAACCCTTTCCAAAGCTTCCACATCCTTTCTATAATGCAGTGACCAGAACTGTATGCAATACTCCAAATGCAGCCACACCAGAGATCTCATGGTTCCGAAACTCAATCCCTATACCAATAAAAGCTAACACACCGCATGCCGCCTTAACAACCCTATCAAACTAGGTGGCAACTTTCAGGGATCTATGCACTTGGATACTGAGATCTCTCTCTGCTCATCTACACTACCAAGAATCTAACTATTCGCCCAGTACTCTGCATTCCTGTTACTCCTTCCAAAGTGAATCACCTCACACTTTTCCCATTAAACTCCATTTGCCGCCTCTCATCCCAGCTCTGCAGCTTATCTATGTCTCTCTGTAACCTATACCATTGTTTGTCACTATCCACAACTCTTAGTGTCATCTGCAAATTTACTAACCCATTCTTCTATGCCCTCATCCAGGTCATTTAAATAACAGACAAACAACAGTGGACCCAAAACAGATCCTTGCGGTACCCCACTAGTAACTGATGGGGATGAATATCTCCCATCAACCACCACCTCTGTCTTCTTTCATCTAGCCACATTCTGATCCAAACTGCTAAATCACCCTCAATCCCATGCCTTTGTATTTTGTGCAATAGCCTTCCATGGGGAACCTTATCAAACGCCTTACTGAAATCCATATACACGACATCAACGACTTTAACCTCATCTACCTGTTTGGTCACCTCAACGAACTCAATGAGGTTTGTGAGGCACGACCTACCCTTTAAAAAACTATGTTGACTATCCCTAATCAACTTATTTCTCTCTAGATGATTATAAATACTATCTCTTATAACCTTTGCCAACACTTTACCCACAACCGAAGTAAGGCTCACAGGTCCATAATTTCCAGGGTTGTCTCCATTCCCCTTCTTGAACAAGGGGACAATGTTTGCTATTCTCCAGTCTTCTGGCACCATTTCTGTAGACAATGATGACATAAAGATCAAATCCAAGGGCTTGGCAATGTCCTTCCTGGCTTCCCAGAGAATCCTAGGAAAAATGCCATCTGGCCCAGGGGACTTATCTATTTTTTACACTTTACAGAATTGCTAACACCTCCTTGTGAACCTCAATCCCATCTAGTCTAGTAGCCTGTATCTCAGTATTCTCCTCGAACACATTGTCTTTTTCTAGTGTGAATACTGACGAAAAGTATTCATTTAGCGCTTCCCCATCTCTTCTGACTCCACGACAACTTCCCATTACAATACTTATTTACCCTAATCTTACTCTAATCATTCTTTTATTCCTGATATACCGATAGAAATCCTTGGGGTTTTCCTTGATCCTATCCACCAATGACTTCTTATGTCCCCTCTTGGCTCTTTTTAACTCTCTCTTTACATCTTTCCTGGTTAACTTGTAACTCTCAAGCACCCTAACTGAGCCTTCACATCTCATCTAACATAAGCCGCCTTCTTCCTCTTGAAGAGATAATCACCTTCCTTTGTAAACCACAGCTCCCGCGCTTGACAACTTCCTCCCTGCCTGACCGGTACATACTTATCAAAGACCCATAGTAGCTGGTCCTTGAATAAGCTCCACATTTCAATTGTGTCCATCCCCTGCAGTTTCCTTCCCCATCCTATGCATCCTAAATCTTGCCTAATCGCATCTTAATTGCCTTTCCCCCAGCTATCACTCTTGCCCTGCGGTATATACCCATCCCTTTCCATCACTAAAGCGAACATAACCGAATTGTGGTCGCTATCACCAAAGTGCTCATCTGTGTTCAAATCTAGCACCAGGCCAGATTCATTAGCAAGTACCAAATCCAATGTGGCCTTGCCCCTTGTTGGCCTGTCTACATACTGTGTCAGGAAACCCTCCTGCACACATTGGACAAAAACTGACCCATATAAAGTACTCAAACATGACCCAAAAGCTAATAATCTCTGGATTACTTCTGGTGCCATGTGTGAGTGAGTATGGAACTGAAGATTAGTGCAGATGAATTTGTGGCTGGAGAAATGGTGGAGTTGGGAGGGATTTTAGATTTCTAGGATATTGGTACCATTCCTGGGGGCAGTGGGGCCTGTACAAGGAAGACAGATTGTACCTGAACCGGAATGGCACCAGCAAACTTGCATGAATATCTGCTATTGCTTTTTGGGAGGGCTTAAACTAACTTGGCAGAGGGCTCGGATCCAGAAAGAATGTTGAGCATGGAGATAAACAGCCAAAATCAAATGTGACAGCAAGTGAGTCAGCAAGGCATAGGGCAAATAAGCGACAATGGAGTTTGGCAAGGTTTGATAGTATTTATTTCAGTGCTGGAATCTGACAAACAAGAGAGATGAGTTGAGAGAACACATTAACGCAGGTGGGTTAATTGCTGTCACTGAGACATGGTTGAGAGAGGAGCAAGACTGGCTGCACAATATTCCAGGATACAGGGTCTTCAGGAGTCAGGGAAAGAGATAAAAGGGGAGGAGGCATCCCAAATTTGATCAGGGAATCTATTACAACAGTAAGGAGAAAAAGACATCTTAAAAGGCTCCTCAAATGAAACCTCACGGATGGAACTTAAAATTTTTAAAAGGAACAAGCACATTGCTGGGCCCTGAAGGCCCCATAACAGTCCATGAGAAATGGAAGAGCAGATTGAGAGGCAAATTTCAGGGAAGTGTCAATGTAGTAGGGGGTTTCAACTTCTGCAGTCTTAAATGGGGCTGTCAATATGTGAAAGACTTTGAACATGAGCAAAATTCTTAAAATGAATATAGCTCAGTTTTTAAAGTGAATAAATAGAATGCCCTACAAGAGATGGAAGTGGTCCAGGACCTAATTTTCGATACGGAAGATGGGCAAGTCATAGGGTCACAGAGATGTACAGACCCTTCTGTCCAACCTGTCCATGCCGACCAGATATCCCAACCCAAACTAGTCCCACCTGCCAGCACCTGGCCCATATTCCTCCAAACCATTCCTATTCATATACTCATCCAAATGCCTCTTAAATGTTGCAACTGTATTAGCCTCCACCATTTCCTCTGGCAGCTCATTCCATACACATACCACCCTCTGCGTGAAAAAGTTGCTCCTTAGGTCTCTTTTATATCTTTCTCCTATCACCCTAAATCTATGCCCTCTAGTTCTGGACTCCCCCACCCCAGGGAAAAGACTTTGTCTTTATCCTATCCATGCCCCTCATAATTTTGTAAACCTCTATAAGGTCACCCCTCAGCCTCCGACGCTCCAGGGAAAACAGCCCCAGCCTGTTCAGCCTCTCCCTATAGTTCAAATCCTCCAACCCTGACAACATCCTTGTTGAAGTATAAATGGAGAAGCATTTTTCAGACAGTAATGATGATTCAGGTAGATTTGATTGAGGTGGAAAACGACAAGAATGGGCCTGAAATCAAAGTTCTCAACTGGGGAAGGCTATTTTCAATAAAATTAGGAAAAACGTGGCTGGTCTAATTAGTAAGTTTCCGGACGATACAAAGATTGTTAGAATTACAGATAGTGAAGAGTATTATTAGAGGATAGAGCAGCATATAGATTGGTTGGAGGCATGAGCAGAAAAATGGTAGATGGATTTTAATCTGGACGAATGGGAGGTGATCATTTGGAAGGCCAAGTACAGATGAAAATTATGCAGTGAATGGTAGAATCCTTAGGAGTATTGCTATGCAGAGGAATCTGGGTGTGCAGGTCCACAGGCCACTGAAGGTGGCAACGCAAATGGATACAGTAATAAAAAAGGCCTATGACATGCTAGCTTTCATTGGAAGGGCATTGACTATAAGGATAGGCAAGTTTGCTGCAGCTTTATAGAACTTTAGTTAGGCCACACTTGGAATATTGCATACAGTTCTGGTCACCACACCATCAAAAGGATGTGGATGCTTTGGAGAGGATACAGGAAAGGTTTATCAGAATGTTGCCTGGTATGGGGGATTTTAGCTAGGAAGAAAGGTTAGATAGACGAGGCTTGTTTTCACTAGAATGAGGGAGGTTGCTGGGTGACCTGATAGAAGTTTATGAGTTTGTGAATGGCATGGATAGAGTGAAGGTATGAGGCTTTTTCCCAAGGTGGGTGGGGTCAATTACTAGCAGACACAGGTTCAAGGTGCAGGGGGATGTTTAAAAGAGATGTGTGAGGTACATTTTTCACACAAACGGTGGTGAGTGTCTGGAACCCACTGCCAGAGGAGGGGGCGGAAGCAGACACAACTGCAACATTCAAGAAGCACCTGGACAAATACATGAATGGGAAGAGAATTGAGGGATATGGATCCTGTAAGTGAAGAAAGTTGTGGTATGGAGGGCAATATGTATTGGCATGGGCTTGGAGGGCTGAAGGGCCTGTTCCTGTGCTGTATTGTTCTTTGTTCCATTCCTAATAACGATTCTCTTTCTTAGCTGTCTGCTTCCTCAACTGTCTGTGCTCTCACCTGGCCTCTTTCAGTTGTTCCACTCACATCATCTGTCACTTCCGCCTCCCATTGCCTGCCCTCTCTATAACCATTTGCCTCTTACACCAGTCTCTCTCTCACTGCCCTCATCTATCCTCTCACCTGTCCATAGACACCACCTAGAATCATAGAATCCCGACAGTGTGGAAAAAGCATCCCATCCGGACCCACGCCCTATCCTGCATTTCCCATGTCTAATCCACCTGCCCTGAACATCCCTGGACACTACAAGTAATTTAGCACGGCCAATCCACCTAACCTGCACATTTTTGAATTGTCGGTGGAAACCAGAGCACCTGGAGGAAACCCACAGACACAGGAGAACGTGCAAACTCCACACAGTTACACCCCTGCCTGCCCACTCCAAAAAAAGGGTGGACTCAAACCCAGGTCCCTGGTGCTGTGAGGCAGCAGTGCTAACCACTGAGGCAATGTGCCACCCACTGTGCCATCTGCCTCCTTCCTCACCTGTTCCTCTAATCTATGTCCCTCCCACTCACCTACCATTCCTCTAACTTGTCTAATTCCTCATCTGTTCCCCTCTCTGTTCTGTCTCATCATCTGCCCTTGCCCCTCATTTGCATCCCATCCCCGTAATCCTCCCATCCTCTGTCGATCCTTTATCAGTCTCCCTCACCTTGTCTCGTGCTCTCCCATCCTCTCATTTATCTCCTCCCTCATCTGTCTCTCTATCTCTTGTACACTTGCCCTCTTCTCACTTGACCCTTCCTCTCACCTGCTCCCAACAGCTCACCTTTGTACTTACAGTTTACAATTCGCTCCCATCTTTCCTGTCCCTGTAACTTACCTTTGCTCTCACTTCTCACCTCATGCAACCTCTCTTTCTATCTTCTGTCATTTACCTGTACTCTCATCTTACCTGCCCTATCCCTCTATTGTTCCCTACCTTCAACTGTCCTGTCACCTCCAGTCTACCGCCACCTTTCCTTCCTCACCTGTCCACCCTCACCCGTCCACCCTCACCTGTCCCCTCCCATAATCATTCAGCTATCGCATCCTTTGACATGTCCTCTCCCTCTCAACAGTTTTCCTCCCCTTATCGGTCTCCTGCTTTCATTTCATGTCTCTTCATCTCACTTGTTCCCTCGTGTTATTTTCTCTTGTTCATTTCTCCCTCACCTGTTTTATTTTCTCCCTCTCTCTCACCTATCCTCCTGCTCTCCCCTGTTTCCATCTCCTTATTGGTCCTCTCCTCACCTTATTTGGCTCCTCCTCTCGCTATGGCCATTACTCCCATCTATTCTTTCCTGTCCCTTCCTCTATCTCACTTGTCTCCTCCTTCACTTGCTGTACACCCATTACATGGCCTTGTCCCATTTCTCGCTTTTTCTCTTCCTCTCAACTGTTCCCCATCTCCAACTTGTTCTCTCCCTCACTTGTCTCCAGATCACTTACTCCCATCCTACAACATATCCCCTACCTTCATCTGTATCCTTCCTTACTTAAATCAACTCTCGCCACTTGCCCATCACTCAACTGAATCCTCCCCACATGTATACACATTCTTTAACTTGTTCTCTCACCTTTCCTCTCCCTTCACCTGCTCTCTTTGTAACCTTTTGCCTCCTAAACATGTCGTTTTCTCTCTCTAATCTTTCTCCTCTCTAATGATCTGGATGTGGAACTAAGGGCATTTTTGCAGTTGATGGAAAGGTCAGTGGAGTAGTGGATGGTGCTCAAGGATGTTGCAGGTTACAGAGAGACATAGATAAGTTGCAGAGCTGGGCTGAGAGATTGCAAATGGAGTTTAATGTGGAAAAGTGTGAGATGATTCACTTTGAAAGGAACAACAGGAATACAGTGTACTAGGCTAATGGTAAGATTCTTGGTAATGTAGATGAGCAGAGAGATCTTGGTGTCCATTTGCATAGATCCCTGAAACTTTCCCCAAGATCGATAAGGTTATTAAGAAGGCATATGGTGTATTAACTTTTATTGGTAGGGGGATTGAATTTCAGAGCCATGAGGTCATGTTGCAGCTGTACAAAATTCTGATGCGGCCGCACTTAAGAGTATTGTGTGCAGTTCTGGTCACCGCATTATAGGAAGGATGTGGAAGCTTTGGAAATGGTTCAGAGAAGATTTACTAGGATGTTGCCTGATTTGGAGGGAAGGTCTTATAAGGAAAGGCTGAGGGGCTTGAGGCTGTTTTCGTTAGCGAGAAGGAGGTTGAGTAGTGACTTAATTGAGACATATAAGATAATTAGAGTGTTCGTAGGATGGACAGTGAGATCCTTTTTCCTCGGATGGTGATGGCTAGCATGAGGGAGCATAGCTTCAAATTGAGGGGTGATAGATATAGAGATGAGAGTGTGGTGCTGGAAAAGTGCAGCAAGTAAGGTAGCATGAGAATTGACGTTCCGAACATAAACCCTTCATTAGGGATGAGGCTTGTGGACCAGGATCTGAGAGATAAATGGGAAGGGGGTGGGGTAAGGGGGAGAGCAGGTGAATCAACGTCTCAGGCATGCTGCCTGACCTGCTGTGCTTTTCCAGCATCACACTCTCAACTCTGATCCAGCATCTGCAGTCCTCACTTTCTCCTAGGGTGATAGATATAGGACAGATGTCAGAGGTAGTTTCTTTACTCAGGGAATAGTAGAGGGCATAGAATGTACTGCTGCAACAGTAGTAGACTCACCAACATTAAGGGCATTTAAATGGTCATTGGATAAACATATGGATGAGAATGGAATAGTGTAGGTTAGATGGGCTTCAGATTGCTTCCACAGGTCAGCGCAACATCGAGGGCCGAAGGGCCTGTCTTGCATTCCATATTCATTGAGTGCATAAGTGCTGCCCTGATTTACCCTACCAAATTGCAGCATTTCACATTTATCCAGATTAAACAATATCTGCCACTCCTCTGTCTATCGGCCCATCTGATTCAAGTCCCATTGTACTCTGAGATAACCTTCTCCAATGTCAAATTTTGTTTAATCTACCAATTTACTAAACATACCTCTATGCTGTGGTTCTGTTCGCCGAGCTGGAAGTTTTTGTTGCAAACGTTTCGTCCCCTGTCTAGGTGACATCCTCAGTGTTTGGAAGGTCAGTGGAGTAGTGGATGGTGCTCAAGGATGTTGCAGGTTACAGAGAGACATAGATAAGTTGCAGAGCTGGGCTGAGAGATTGCAAATGGAGTTTGCTTCTGTGGTGTTTCCTCCGGCATTTATAGTGGCCTGTCCCTGCCGCTTCCGGTTGTCAGTTTCAGGTGTCCGCTGTAGTGGCCGGTATATTGGGACAGCTGAAACTGACAACCGGAAGCGGCAGGGACAGGCTCCCAAGCACTGAGGATGTCACCTAGACAGGGGACAAAACGTTTGCAACGAAAACTTCCAGCTCGGCGAACAGAACCACAGCAACGAGCACCCGAGCTACAAATCTTCTCACAAACTTTGAATACCTCCTATGTTCACATCCAAAACATTTATACAAATGACAGCAGTAGATCCAGCCCAAAAAGCAACCCTCCTCCACCACCACCCTCTGACTTCTACATTCTGGCTAATTTTGTATCCAAATGCTTAGTTCTCCCTGTATTCCATGTGATCTAACCTTGCTAATCAGTCTACCATGCGGAACTTTATCACACAGCCTATTGAAGTCTCTATAGACAACGTCCTCCACCCTCTGCCTTCATCAATGCTCTTCGTCACTGCTTCAAAAACTCAATCCTTAAGTTAGTGAAACATTTCTCACACACAAAGCCATGTTGACTATTCCTAATCAGTTCTTGCCTTATATATATATGTAAGTCCTTATCCTCAGAATCCCCTCCAACAAACTGCCCACTGCTGATGTCAGGCTCACTGGTCTATACTTCCCTGGCTTTTCCTTACCACTTTTCTTAAATAATGGCACTATGTTAACCCAACTTCCATTCTTCCAGCACCTCACTGTCGCTATCAATGTTATAAATATCTCAGCAAGGGGCCCAGCTATCATTTACTTAGCTTTGCACAAAGTTTTGGGCTACACCTGATCCAGTCCAGGGAGTTATCCATTTAAAGACGTCCAACACCACCTCCTCTGTAATATGGACACTTTTCAAGCTATGTCAAAGTTCTCTAGCTTCTGTATCCTTCTCACAGTAAACACTGATGCAAAATACTTGTTTGGTATCTCACTCATCTCCTGTGATTTCACATATAGGCAGCCTTGCTGATATGTGAGAGGTCTTGTACTCTTCCTTGAGTTATTCTTTTATCTTTAATGTACTTGTAGAAACCCTTTGGATTCTCCTTAACCCAATTTGCCAATGCTATCTTGTCCCCTTTTTGCACTCCTGATTTCCCTCTTAAGTATGCTCCTACTGCCGTTATACTCCTCTAACGATTCACCCGATCCCTGCTGTCTACATCTGGCATATACTTCCTTCCTTTACTTGAGCAAAATCTCAATTTCTCTAGTCACTCAACATTCTCTGCATCTACCACCCTTAATCCTTTGCCCTAACAGGGACATACTGTTCCTGAACTTTTGTTATCTCATTCTTGAAGGCTTCTTTTCCAGCAGTCCCTTTTACCTATGAATATCCACCTTCAATCAATCTTTGAAAGTTCTCTGAATACTGTCAAAATCAGCATTCCTCCAATTTAGAATTCTGACTTTTAGATCAGGCCTATCCTTTTCCATAACTATTTTAAAATTAATGGAATATGATCACTATTCCCAAAGTGCCTCAGTCACATTCCTTGCCTTATTTCCAATGAGTAGGTTAAGGTTTGCTCCTTCTCTAGTAGGTACATCCACATACTGAATAAAAAAAAATTGTACACACTTAAGGTATCGGATGGAGAAGTATTTCTTAACACTATGGCATTCCCTGTCTATGTGTGGTAAATTAAAATCCCTTCCATTACCACCCTATTATTCTTACAGATAATTGACATCTCCTTACAAATTTACTTCTCAATTTTCTGCTGATATTTGGGGGGGGGGGGGGGGGAGAGAAGAGGTAGAACGGCGGTCCATAGTACAATGCCAATAAGGTGAGCATTCCTTTCTTATTTCTGAATTCCACCCAAATAACTTCACTGGATGTACTCCCTGGAATAATCACCTAAGTGAGAGGACAGAAAAGTGGATGAGAGGAAAGAAAAAGGTGGAAGGAGGGGACAGGTAGCTTAGTGGTTAACACTGCTGCCTCACAGCAGCAGGGACCTGGGTTCACTCCCAGCTAAGGGTGACTGTGTGGAATCACAGAATTCCTAAAGTATGGAAGCAGCCCAAATGGCCTGCCAAGTCCACACCACCCCTTCAAAAGGAGGTGATCAGGCAGGAGGAGAAGATAAGTTAGGAGAGTAGAACATGTGAGAGAAGGGAACAGGTAATGTGAAGACAGGGGACAGGTCCATAATTTAAGAATTCTGAAAGATGATCATAAGTGCATCCACTATCTTTATAGCACTCAGGTTTATAGCTAATCAGGTCCCAGGGATTTATTAACTTTCAGTCACATTGGCGTGTAATGGACTGAAATTTGTTATTAGTCTTTCCTTTTTAGGTTGCCAGAGAAGATTTTGCAGTCCATTTTTATGTTTCTTGATAGGTTATGTTCTTCTTATTTCCTCCTTTCTTTATCAGTTTCTTGGTCTTCCTTTGCTGAATTCTAAAATACTCCCATTTCAGTCTACTTTTTTTTGGCAACTTTGTAAACATACACCTTCCATCGAATTCAAACTTTAACACTCAATTCATTTATCCCATTGGGTTTTTGTGCCTAAAAGGAATATACTGTTTTTTTGTCTTAAACCATAGATTAATTATTTAAATTCTAGCTATTGGCTGGCTACCATCATAATATTTCATGTGATTTCCAAATTCATCACACCCACCTTGCACTTTATCTCTTTATGGCTTCTTTTGTTCAGATTTATGACCATTAGATTGGACCACATTACCATTAAAAAATGATGTACAATTCAATCATAGTTTGATCACTTTTCTGGCAAGATTCTTTTACAAAAAGGTTATAAATTAGCCCTTTCTCATCACATTACACTAGGTCTAAAATTATCTGTTTCCTAATTGATTCCTCACTTTAAAAATCATCTCATATACATCCTGGATCTCTATTAATAAATTTAGATGTGTGCATACATAGCACAATTTCAAAATTTTCATGAGACAAAACTTGGAAGAATAGTTGCTTTTTGTCAAATGTATATGATTTGTCTGTGAATATAGGAGGTATGGTTAGTAAGTTTGTAGATGACACCAAAATAGGTGGTGTAATGGACAGTGAAGATGGTCACCTCAGAGTACAGAAGGATGTGATCAGATGGGCCAAGGGGCTGAGGAATGGAGGATGGAGTTTAATTTCAATAAATGTTGCATTTTGATAAGGCAAGTCAGGGCAGGACTTATACAGTTAATAGTAGGACCCTGGGGAGTGTGGAAGAACAAAGAGACCTAGGGGTTCAGGTGCAAAGTTCCTTGAGAGTCATAGGTAGACTGGACAGTGAAGATGTTGTTTGGCACACTTGCCATTATTGGTCAGAACACTGACTATAAGAGTTAGGAGGTCACTTTGGTGAGACCATTTTTCAGAACATTGCATACAATTCTGTTTTTTTTAATTAGAAGGATGTTGTGAAACTTGCGAGGGTGCAGAAAAGATTTACAAGGATGTTGTTGGGACTGGAGGGTTTGATGGATAGGGAGAGGGTGAAAAGGCTGCAGCTATTTTCCCTGGAACATTGGAGGCTAAGGGGTAACCTTATCAAGGTTTATAAAATCAGTTTAGACTTATTTATTGCTACATGTATTACAAAAACAGTAAAAAATGTTGTTTGGTGTCACCACTCTTTGGCACCTTCTTAAAACACAACAAAACAAAATAAAGCCAGAAAATACAACAATGCAAACACAACATCTTTACATTTTCTTCTTGTTTCAGGTTCTTGGGTCTTTGGATTGGGCACTGGATCTCAAACGATCATCGCCTCTGCCAGCGCTCCGCTGTCCCAGCTGAACCATGGGCCCGACTGAGCTCCTCCATTCTGATACCGAGACTGCCTTACCCAAGCCAGAGTGAGCAATGGGCCTCGGGGTAATCTTCGCCTCCATGCCGAGGTCACCAGCCCAAAGTAGTTGGCCAGCTCCAAGTCCTTGCCATTCATCTGCGACACCACCACTTCTTCTGTCACTTGGTGGGCCTGGTGCAGAACACATAGTGGGCCCACCAATATGCCACAACTGGAGTTGCTGTCACAAGTCTGGCATTACAACCAAGCTCATCAAAAGAAAGGAATAAAGGTAAGAGAAAAGGTTCAGAAAAGATAAGTAAAAGCGGACAGAAGAAAGCAGACGATGAGCCCAAACACTACCTTCTCAGCTGCCATCTTCGATATTATAATATCATGAGGGGCATGAATACGGTAAATTGCCAGTCTTTTTCCTAGAGTGAGGACACTACAAAACTTGATGGATAGGTGTACACTGAGAGGGGAAAGGACATGAGGGTGGTGAGTGTATGGAGCAAGCAGACAAAGGTAGTAGTGGAGATGGGGACAATTACAACATTTAAAAGGCAGCTGGATGGGTAGATGAATAGGAAGGGTATAGTCCAAAAGCTGGCAAACGGGACTCCGTCAGATCAGGATGTCTGGCTGCCATGGACAAGTTAGACCAAAGGGTCTGTTTCTATGGTGTAACGCTATGGTAGCTAAGAATCTGGAACTGTCATGAACTGATGCTTATGTACTACAACCACAGGAACTTGTGTGTGGGGGCTCAAGCTGAGCGCTTTAAATACACACTTGCCTCAATGTCTTAAAGGTAGACAGGAATTCAGTCAGATGTAGACAGTGCTTTATCCCATTAGGTAACATGCCATAATAGTGATGACCAGCATTTTACCAATTTTAATTTTCTTCAGCTGAAGTCAATACTGTAGAAGGTGTTGGCATATTGATTGCAGTGCATAGACCCTGAGAGCAACAGTTAACACAGCTCAATGTTGGTGATGACATCTTGAGCATGTCCCTTAAAAAAGGTATATTGGACACTTAATTAGGTAAGAAAAAAAATGACTAAAAGAAATAACAGGAAAACCATGTGGAAACAGTTAAAGAAATAAAATTTAAAATTTAACAAACTAATTCAGCTAGAAAGAATCAACTATTGTTTACTGGAGAAATTAAAGATAATGTTAAATTCAAAGCAGAAGCTTATAAAACTGGGAAAAATAGTAAAATCAGCCTGAGAGTGAACAGCTTTAGAAACCAGCAAGACATGATGATAATGATATCAAGGGGAAAAATAAGTGTGTGTAAGCTAAGCATAAATATAATGTTAGAAATTTAGCCATTATGCTTTTGTTGTACTGGTAAAAGTAATTGTTAGCCTTAGAAATCAGACAGGAGAAAATTACATGAGAAATTAGGAAATAGCAGAGACATTCAAAATTTTTGTTCCTGTTTTTTGCAATAAAAAAGACAATTACATACCAGAAATAAAGGGTAGTTAGTTAAGAGTGAGGAAAGGAAATTGTTCAATAACAAAAGTAGCATACTGGACAAAATCTAACTTTCTTCGCTGTCCACTACACCTCCAATTTTGGTGCCATCTGCAAACTTACCAACTGCACCTCTTACATTTATATCCAAATAGTTCATACAAAATGATAAAAAACAGTGGACCCAGCACCGATCCTTGTGGTGCACCACTGGTCACAGGCCTCCAGTTGGAAAAGCAATCCTCTACCTTCAAGCCAGTTCTGTATCCAAATGCTCTTAGATAAATCTGGCCATAACCAGATTATCCACCTTCATACATTGCACTACATCCAACACAATATGGCCTGACTAAATGCCAAAATTTGTCCTTAAATGTATTTATAAAATCCCTTGGGCTTCTCCTGAACCCTATTTGCCAAAGCTATCTCATGTCCCCTTTTTGCTCTCCTGATTTCCCTCTTAAGTATACTCATACTGCCATTATAATCTAAAGGATTCACATGATCTCTGCTGTCTATACCTGACATATGCTTCCTTATTGTGATGTTTGAACTTGCGTATCAACACAGCCTTGGGACATCTTTCCCTACAACTGCAGAAGGTATAATACTTGCCTGTTTACTTCCTCCCTCTTTAGTATCCAAAGACCCAAACACACTTTCCAGTTGAAGCAGTGGTTTACCTGCACTTCACCCAATCTGGTCAACTGCTTTCGCTGTTCAATGTGCTCTCCTTGGAGAAATGAAGTATAGACTGAATGACTGCTTCACAGAACACCTGATGATTTCTATCCACCAAAAAGACCCCAAGTCACCATGTTGTTCCCTGGCCAACATCTCTACCCTAGGCTTGCTGCACTGCTCCATTAAAGCTCAGCACAAGCTAGAAGAACAGCACCTCGTTGTTGTGGTTCTGTTCGTCAAGCTGGGAATGTGTGTTGCAGACGTTTCGTCCCCTGTCTAGGTGGCATCCTCAGTGCTTGGGAGCCTCCTGTGAAACGCTTCTGGGATGTTTCCTCCAGCATTTATAGTGATTTGTATCTGCCGCTTCTGGTTGTCAGTTCCAGCTGTCTGCTGCAGTGGCCGGTATATTGGGTCCAGGTCAATGCGCTTATTGATTGAATCTGTGGATGAGTGCCATGCCTCTAGGAATTCCCTGGCTGTTCTGTTTGGCTTGTCCTATAATAGTAGTGTTGTCCCAGTCGAACTCATGTTGCTTGTCATCTGAGTGTGAAGGGCTTTTGCCCGAAACGTCGATTTTGCCTGTCCTCGGATGCTGCCTGAATTGCTGTGCTCTTCCAGCACCACTGATCCAGAATCTGAATGTGTGGCTACTAAGGATAGCTAGTCATGTCGTTTCATGGCTAGTTGGTGTTCATGGATGCGGATCGTTAGCTGTCTTCCTGTTTGTCCTATGTAGTGTTTTGTGCAGTCCTTGCATGGGAGTTTGTACACTACATTGGTTTTGCTCATGCTGGGTATTGGGTCCTTTGTCCTGGTGAGTTGGTGTCAGAGAGTGGCTGTTGGTTTGTGTGCTATGAGTCCTAGTGGTCACAGTAGTCTGGCTGTCATTTTCTGCTTAGGAACTGCCTTCTGGACTTAAATTTCAAATTCAACAATTTTAGGGCTTTGAATTCATGTCCCATGTCCTAACCCCAACCCCCTCACACATCAGGCCTTGTTAGAATATAGAATATTACAGCACAGTACAGCCCTTTGGCCCTCAATTGCACTGATCTATGAATCCAATCTGAAGCCCATCTGACTACGCTATTCCATTTTCATCCATGTTGATCCAATGACCATTTAAATGCCTTAAAGTTGGCAAGTCTACTCCTATTGCAGGCAGGTCAGTGTCACATGGTCTGCTATTATTCACTACCCATTGTTAGCCACTAATAGTCCCCATTCATTCACCCCAGCTGACCATTATCCACTCCTAACCGTTCCTCACGCTGCTTGGGCTCTATCTCCATCTATGATTTACTCCTTACCTCCTCCCCCCACACTATCTTACACATAAAAGAAGAATTTTTTTCCCAGCTCCCAACAGTTTTGAAGAAAGGTCACTGGACTTGAAACATTAACTTCCTACCTAACTCCTGGAACTCCCTTTGCAGGCTGTCATTATTATTAATAAGAACTACAACTTTTGGTTGCCCATACTCTCCCTTCAGAATATTCTGTGCTGCTCAAAGATATCTTTGGATGGCACCAGAGAGGCAACACACCATCCTGGAGTCTTGCTTTGGCCACAGAATACTTGTGCCCCTGATTACAGTTCCCTAATATAACCAATCCATCTACACTTCAACTGTTTCTGGTGTACGACAATGCCAGCCATGGTGACACTGATCTGGGGGCTGCTGCTTTCCCTGAGAGGCTATACCCCATGTGTCCACAGCATACCTGTTTGAAAAGGGAATGGCTATAGGGGCCTACTGCACTGTCTGTCCAGTTACCCAACTCTATTTAGCCCTTACTGGAGGTGTGACCAGCTTGCTAAAATGTGTTATCCATGACTTAGGCTCATGAATGCTCCACAGAGAGTCCATCCACAGCTCCAGGTACTCCATACAGCAAATCAGGAACCTTCAGGTAAACATACTTCCCACATTTATAATTGTCACCATGGATTAGAGGGATCAGTGGCGAATATGCAATAGCTCATCTTTCAGGGATGTGTGCATAAATTACATCGAATGCAAAAACAAAAGAATTGGCTCAATCATGGCTTGCAAAGGACTGCAATAAGCTTCTACATATATCCTTGATTTCTCATGTATTACAGGAGCATTCCACAGGGCAGAATTCTTCTGCCTTATGACTAAATCAACCTTATTAACTACAGACGACAATCCAGGCACCAATTTTAAAATGTTACCCACCAGTTCCCAAACTCAGGTTTGGTGATCGAACTCCTGCTCTCTATTCTGAGCAGACTACAACTAAACAAAGTACTTTATCTCTCTCCAGACACCACTCCCTCAGTCTGCAAACCTGGTTCCTGACCAGCCAAGAGCAGGTCACTTTGGAGTTATGACTTCACCTCTAGTCTGCTGCTGTTCACCCCCAGGTTCACTGTCCTTCAATCCATTGCTGCTTGGACTGACTCAGACATGGTGGTTTCTTTTAGACCAATGTGTTGAGGAACCAACCAGAGACAGAATATTCTACATGGGTACCGTGGAGTGAGAAAGGCTTAATTAACAATCTTGAATGGGGCACCTTGGAGAAGAGTCACCATGACACAATTCTTCATTGAATCCAAAACTCGAATCCTGAACCTAAATAAAAGGAACTATGAGTGTATGAAGCACAAATTAACACTGATTGATTGGGGAACCTTACGTGAGGGATTGATGGTGGATAGGCAATGGCTTATCTTTGAGGAATGTGTGCATAAATTACATCAGACATAAAAAGAAAAAGATAGATGGCTTAACCATGGCTTGCAAAAGACTGCAATAAAAGTTTCTATATATGTGGAAAAAAGATATTAATACAAATGTAGGTATCTTACAGTCAGAAACTTGGGAAATTAGAATGTGGAGTAAAAAGTGGTAGAAGAATTGAACACATTTTACAAATTATGACAAAAATAACTTCCCAAATGTTAGGGAACCAAGGTGTAGTGAGCAGGTTTGGAATTGAAGGTAATCCATATAAGTAAGAAAATTATGCTGGGGTTAAAGGCTGATGACCTGCATCCCAGAATACACAAGATAGTGTCTTTTTAAAATCTTGGATGCATTGGTGGTCATCCTCCAAAATTCTGTAGGCTCTGGAGCTGTTCATTTGGATTGAAGGGTGACAAATGTAACCCCACTATTTAAAAAGGGAGGGAGAGAAAGTAAAACAATTACAAACTAGTTAGTCTAATATCTTAACACTTGTCCCCAAATCTGTCAAGATGGCAAGGACACTACCCTTTATCAACTGAGGCATAGATAAGGGGGGTTTATGTTAGAGCTGGACAGAACTGAAGTTCTGGTCACCATATATTGGGCAGATGTTACTGCACTGAAGGTGATGCAGAGGAGATTCACCAAGATGTTGCCCCAGATGGAGATTGAGGGGCATATCCACGGTATATAGAAAACAGCTGGTTCCCTTCATTGAAGGATCAAAAGTCAAAATGTTTAAGGGGCATAATTTTAAGGTGAAGACAGGAGATTTAGAGAGACGACTGGAGGGCTGTCTTGTTCACCTGGAATGTGGTCGGGATCTGTATGGGAGGGCAGATGAGGCAGGTAACTTCACAGCCATTGGAGTATTTGGGTGAAGACTTGAATTGTCATAATATTCACTAGTGCTGGAAAGTGGGATTAGTGTAAACTTACTGTATTTTTGGCAGCACAGACTCAACTGGCCAAGGGCCTCTTCTTTTAAACTATCATTCTGTGATCTGTGGTGGGGAAAGTACTGGGATTCTATTTTACAAGTGATAAACCCATGCTTTCCAAATGTTAGGTTATGAAAAACAATTCAATTTAAGTCTTTTTGAGGGGTGATGCATATATGAAATGAGCTACCAGAGAAAGTAAGAGGTAAGTACAATTACAACATTTGAAAAACATGATACACAAAAGGAAAAGTTTAGAAGGATATGGGCCATTTCCAGGCAAATGGGATTAGTTCAGCTGAAGAAACCTGGTTGGCATGGATGAGTTGGGCGGATGGGTCTTGTTCCATGCTGTGACTTTCTGAAAATAACTAGAACAGAGAAGGTAGAACCAGTGGATATGCTGTATTTGGATTTTCAGAAGGCTTTGATAATGTTCTATAATACTGGCTTGTGGGCAAAGGCATGGGATTGAGTAATATTGGCACGGATTGACAGGAAACAGAATTGGTCAACGGGAAATATAGAAGATGGGAGCAGGAGGGAGCCATTCAGCCATTTGAGCCAGCTCCACTATTCACCATGATCATTGCTGATTGTTCAACTTAATAGCCTAATCCTGCTTTCTCATAACCTTTGAATCCATTCACTCCAAGTGCTATATCTAGCTGCATCTTGACTATACATGGTATCAACTACTTCCTGTGGTAATGAATTCCATAGGCTCACCACTCTGTGTAAAGAAATGTCTCATCTCCGGCCTAAATGGTCTATCCTGGTTCTGGATACACCCACCTTTGAGAACATCCTTCCTGAAATCTACCCGATCTAGTCCTGTTACAATTTAAAAAAAAGTCTCCATGCTATTCCTCCCTCATTTGTCTGAGCTCCAGTGAAAACAATCCTAACCTAGTCAGTCCCATCATCCCTGGAATCAGCTTGGTAAATGTTCACTGCTCTTGCTCTCAAGGGAGTGCAATATTCTTCAGTAAAGGAAAGCAAAACTGCACACAATATTCTCGGTGTGGCCTCACCAAGGCCCTCTATGACTGAAACACATCCCTGCTCTTATATTTGAAACCTCTTGCAATGAAGGCAAACATACCATTTGTCTTCTTTACCACCTGCATGCTTACAGTATGGGAATAAATCAGTCTTTTTCTGATTGGCAACCAATGACTAGTGTGAAACTACAAGGATCAGTGCTTGGGCCCCAGCTGTACATGGTGCATTAAATGACTTGGAGGGAACCAAATGCAATAGTTCCAAGTTTACTGATGACACAAACCAGGAGGAATTGAGAATTAAGGTAAGGAGGCCTCAAGATGGAGAAAAATTGAGTAAACAGACATTTAGCTGCATTGTACTGCATCTGCTATATGAAGTTATACACTACAGTGAAAAACAAAAAAGAAACATTATTTAAATGGTAATAAATTGGAAAGTGTGGGTATACAAAGGGATCTGGGTGTACTTGTACACCAGTCAATGAAAGTAGACAGACAGATATAGAAAACAATTAGAATGGCCTTCATAGCAGGAGAAAGAAAGTTCAACGGTAGGAATGTCTTAATACAGTTACATCAGGCCTACGTGAGATCACAGTTGGAGTATTGCATGCAGTTTTGGTTTCCCCAAGCAAAAAAAGGAGATAGTTGCGCAGAGGGTGTATAATGGATATTCAATAGGCAGAAATTTGTATGGCAGGATTGTCTAATGAGAAGAGATAGGTTTGACTGGGCCTATATTCACGAGAGTTTAGAAGGATGAGGGGGAGATCTGATAGAATGTTATACATTTCAAATATGGATGGACAGATTAGATGCTGAAGATATTTTCCTTGGTTGGGGTCTAGGTCCAGGGGACAATTTCAGGATAAGGGAGACCATTTAGGACTGAGATGAGGAAAAATGTCTTCACTCAAAAAAAACCAATAGTGAACTTGTGGCATTCTCTACCACAGAAGCCTGTGGAGGGCAAGCCATTGACTATGTTCAAGAAAGAAATAGATTTGCTTCTAGACTTTAGAGACATCAAGGTGTACAGGGAGGAAGTACAAACATCACAGATCATATTGGATGTTGGAGCACACCTGAAGAAGGGCCAAATGGCCTACTCCTAGTTTCTAAGATTGTTGCACTGTCAGAGAAGCAATACAGAAGGGAGACTGACATACTGAACAATACTGAGTGACTACTGTATTGTCAGAGATCCAGTACCTGCGTGTATGCATTTCTTTACATCTATGTACTTGCGCCCATCTCAGAGGGTGCCTGTACCAGAGTTGCACTTTTATCCAGTGTCTGCAATGTGATCTTGACTGAAGTTCTGTCCTTTATTGAAGGATCATTATAGTTCCAGCAAATGAATACATGATGGTGTTCAGTTTGTCATTTAGAGAAGTTTAACTTGAAGAATTTCATAATGTAAATATGTCTGCGAAGGTGAAGCCAGTGTCTTAGGTGAGATCAAAGGTGGATTGTATTATTACTAGATGGGTTTGGAGTCAGACCTCCTGGGAGGAGGAAGGGATGATATTTAAAGGATGTAAATAAAGATGTCACAAACATGATCATTTCCACTTATTTGCTGCCACTGGAAGTGGAATTACAAACAGAAGGACTGGTAAAGGAAAATGGAAAATAAAGAACGAGCTGCCTGGGAGGTCAAGGCAGGTTTGATCCCTAATCTGGGTGCATATGCAATTTTCTCTTGTATAGCTGAGCAATACAGAATACAGGAAGTGAATTCAGGCCAGTTACCCGATATACTGACCTTTGTCTGTACAATCACATCAGCATGAACTGTCGGTACAAATCACCATTTGCACAATTGTCCAAATCATGAATAATTTCACACTATAACATCAAAATAATCAATAGCAGACTGTGCAATCCCACCTGAAGTCACTACAAACAGAATATGACCAAAATCACAAGCAAAACAACAGACAAATTGTCAGTCAATATCTCTGCTGAGACATCACCAGGTCAGATTATGGTATTGAACTGGCCGTCCAGGAAAAAGTTAAATATCAACACAATATTAAAAAGGTGCAGTCTCACCAATTCCTGTATAAATTGCACCAAGATATATCCTTGTTCCTGTACTCAAATACTCTCACTATGAAGGCCATCATACTGTTTGCATTCTTTACTGCCTGCTGCAACTGTTTGCACGAGGATATCCAGGTCTCGAACATTCTCTTCATACAATTTACAACCATTGAATTATTATTATTATTATTTTCTTCGTCTTCCTAGTTTATCCACATTATACTGCATTTGCCAACATACTCAGCCTAAACAAATCACACTGCAACATCACTGCATCCTCCTCACATCCTTCCATCCAACTTTGCAGATGGTACAAATTGAAATTTACATTTAGTTGCCCAGAAATTACTGCCTGCCATTCAGAAAGAGATCAATTTCAGTCTGTTTCCCACTTAACCAATTTTCTATCAATTTCAATATGTTACCCTCAATCCCATGCACCTTACACATTAATCTCTTATGTAGGACTAACTACCTACCTGGCAAAGGAGCAGTGCTCCAAAAGCTCATACTTCCAAAGAAGCCTGTTGTACTACAACCTGGTAGTGTATGAATAAAATTCTTGATAATGGACTCGTGTATTCCCTGTTACCAACATCAGATTCACGTCTAAAATTCCTAATTTTCTCTCTGTAAATAACAGGGTTACATTAACTACCTTCCAATCCATTGAAATTATTCCAGAGTCTAGAGGAGCACCACCAGGTAGAGGACCACCAATGCATCCATTATTTCTAAAGATCACTTCCTTACATACTTTGAGATGTTGATTATCAAGCTCTGGGATTTTATCAGCTTTCAATCTGAATCACTTTCACCAATACAGATTTGTTTCAGTTCCCCCTTCTCACTAAACCAAGTGTCTCACAAGTAACAAAAAAAAATCTCAATCTGAACAGTCACTCTCAGGATTCTTCTTGCACAGTATTGAGCTTGGTATTTGTACACAGTGTCTATTAGCTAAACCATTGCTGATACAATCCCTATTGGCCAATAAATATCAAATCATAAGAAATATGGGCAGGAATGTAGCCCTTGGCCCATTGAACCTGCTGGACCTTTCAATAAAATGTCTTACTTGCTTGTAGCCTCAACTCCACTTTGCATCTGTCACCTCACACCCCCCCACCCCTTTACTCCCTTGTCAGCCAACCTGTGTCCTCTAGTTCTAAGATTCCCCATAAGAATCATACCCACGACAATACTGTCACAACATTTCAATCTTAGAGGCATCAATAAGATCACCTCATTCTCAAACTCCAACTTGGAGTCAATTTGCTCAATCTAAAAGCAAACCCCTTCCTCCCAGGAATCAGAAGAGTGAACCTTCACTCATTGCTTCCTATGCAAATGAACCCTCCTTAATAAGGTTAAAACCCTGCACTTTAATATTCAGCCCATCCACCCCTGTAATAAAGGCCAACATTCCATGTACCTTCCTACTTTCACACTGTACCTATGTTACCATTGTGATGTAGGACACCCAGACCCCATTGTACAGCAACATTCTGCGATCTTTCCCTATTACATATTCTGTGTTCTTATTCTTCCTGCCAAAGTGGACAAGCTTGTTTTCTTACATTATACTCAATTTCTCAACATTTTGCCCAATTACATAACCAGTCCATATACTTCAACAAAAAAAAACTTTGTATCTTTCTCACAGCTTGCTTTCGGACCTAACTTGGTATTATATGCAAATTGGGCTACAATTTAGACTGTCCTTTCATCCAAATAATTAATATAGACCATAATTTTCATGTGGAGTAAATTAAAAATCAGCTGAAATCTGACATCTGTAATGTTGCGAGCTTCAGAAGGAGGTTAAAATGGATCAGCTGTCCTATACTGCTGGCTGAAGATGGTTCTGCACTGCTGGTTGCTTCAGTCATCTTTTTCATTGATGTGCTGGACTCTTCAGTTAAAAATCAAGATCATTCATGTCGAGAGCATGTTGCTAACATTAAGTTCAGTTATTTTAGAGTTCTGAAGGTCACAGGCACAATATATTTATGATTTTCTTTTCACAGAAGCTGCCAAACCTGCAGAGTTTCTAAAGCAATTTCAGATCTCCAGCATCTATGTTTTTGTTTTACCCAAGGTTAAAATATCCAGCAGTTATCGCAGTATCTTTCTTATAATCTTAATACTTTGGACTTCTGTTTTGCCCTACACTATAGATTATTAGATTACTTACAGTGTGGAAACAGGCCCTTCGGCCCAACAAGTCCACACCGCCCCGCCGAAGCGCAACCACCCATACCCCTTACCTTACCTAAGGCTACGGGCAATTTAGCATGGCCAATTTACCTGGCCTGCACATCTTTTGGACTGTGGAGGAAACCGGAGCACCCAGAGGAAACCCACGCAGACACGGGGAGAATGTGCAAACTCCACACAGTCAGTCGCCTGAGGCGGGAATTGAACCCGGGTCTCTGGTGCTGTGAGGCAGCAGTGCTAACCAGTGTGCCACCGTGCCGCCCACAAATAGATACTATCAAAACCTAACAAACAAACAGACTCAGTAACAGAACCAGCACTGTATCTTCAACCTTCATCATTGGCACAAAGCTCATTGGCATAAGCATTACTGATGGTTTTGAGTAAAGATTGTGCTATCACACACAAACATAATCAGTTTCAGCACTATCAGGGCAATCTCTGCTGGTTCAACAAACACAACTATACCACCATAAATCACAAATAACACTCTTGAAAAATCTCTATGACAATCTCCACAAGTGGATTTGCTGTATGCTAGCAATTTGAGAAGATTTGTAGCTCAGGTCGAGGATCTGGATGTAGGTTTGCTTGCTGATCTGAAAGGTTCATTTTCAGACGTTTCGTCACCATAATAGGTAACATCAGTGAGCCTCCGGATGAAGTACTGGTGGTATGGCCTACTTTCTATATGTTTAGGTTTCCTTGGGTTGGGTGACATAATTTTTTGTCGAGACGACATTTCTGTTTCGTTTTCTCAGGGGGTGGTAAATGGGATCCAAGTCACCCTGATAAACAGAAAGTGATATGACCAACCCAAGGAAACCTAAACATATAAATAGAAAGCAGGCCACACTATCAGTGCTTCATCTAGAGGCTCACTAATGATGTTACCTCGTATGGTGACAAAACGTCCGAAAACAAACCTTCCTGCTCAGCGAGCAAACCTACATCTAGATCCTGCCCTATTTATGACACAAACATGCATTCAATCACTTCCAGCATAGTGTCTAACAAACAATGCATCCAGGAATCAACTCAAACTAACCATTTTAGATTAACTATTGAGATGACAGGGTTAACTTTAACCTTATAACAAAAGATGCTATAATGAAATGCCATATGTTTGACAGTTGGGATTATTCTGAAACCAGGGTGTTGGTTAACTAAAACCAGCGAGAGGCAAGTTGAAGGAGGTAGGTAAGTTAGATTAAAACTGACTACAGGGAAACGAGCAGGGGCAATGGAAGCAAATGAATTGCTCTTGCAAAGAACCAGCTCAGGCTCAACAGAAAGGAAAGGCTCTTTATATTTTGTAATCATTCTGATTTCACAACTTCTTTCAGCACAAAGAACTGCCTAAATGGCACTAACTAGCAATGTCTGCTTAATCCAAAAAAAATACTACTAGCTTTCCAGGACTAAACACTACTGATCCCATTGGTGTTTGGACCCTGCTCTTCAGCCTGTATCTTAATGCCACTAGTGATGCGCTTATTTAAAAGCTGGGTATTGTACTTAAACCGTGAAGTTTGACATTTATTTCTAAGGCCATTGAAAGCTTGCCAAATCACAGGCTCATCCCCATTGTGACTTAATATCCAGGAAAGGTGCCTCACTTGTTCTTTCACACTGGGTGGTGCTATCTGCACAATAATCAGCAGAGTGTCAGCCACAGCTTCCTCTCCTGAGGCAATTCATTTCAAACAATTCCACAGCTGAAGAGAGTTTATCATCTCAGACCTGTTACTTTACAGCTGTATAGTCAGAAGTGGTGTGGAAAAAAATACTTAGACTTCTCAAGCCAGTCCATGGGTTGGATTAAAGTTGGATTTCAGTTTGGAAAGAACAGTGTTTAAAAACAAAGGCGACAGAAATTGTGGAAGCACTTCCACAGCAACATTGAAAACCTATAGTGAAATGCCCAGTAGTTTGATTATTTAAATAAGCCAGAGTTACATGTATTTATACACAGTCCTGCCTGACACTGGTGCTGTATTTTATCCAATGCAGTTGAAGCTCAGTCAGCAGACTGCTGTGAACTGACATTGCCTGTTGTCTCATAGATTTGAATGTGAAAACAAGGACCCTGCTTTGTTAAGTTTTTTTTCTGGCTGTAAGCCTGTTCATCGTGCCACGCTTTTAGCCTCAGAGGAGTTGGATGTGGTATTGCCGGCCCCTCATTAGCATAGCAGCTGTCGCCCAGCCCAAAGACGAGAAAGGAAAGGAGGGTAGCAGCCCAGGCAGGACATTCTGATCAGAATGAGCTGACAATGGTAGTTACGGCAGGAGTCAGGCAATCAACTAGAGAATGATAGACACCCAGGGAGACGCAACTGAACAGAGGCTCCCTACTCCCTGGGATGGAGAAAGAGAGAGAGAATTGCATATCCAGGAAGAAAGATGTGAAGGTTGTCATCATGGGATAGGATGAGTAGAAACAAGATATTTTCTTAGTCAACTTTTAAAAGATATATTCAAAACTCAGAAGATGAAACATTAATCCAGGTCTCCTTGCTCAAATATAGGGACACTGCCACTGTGCCTCAAGAGCCCAAAGGAATAATGGGGGTCAAATTTTAGTCAGCTGACAAGACAACAGCCCAAAGTGGAGCCTTTCACTTTAATCAGACAATAACAATTAAAAAGATACAGACTTACTATAATGTGCAAGTGAGGTGCAGATATTTAAAATATGCTATTTAAAAAAAAACAGACCACCCAGTGAATTCAGGGCTGCAAGCTGTATCTATCCAGGCAATTCACATCACTTTCAAACAAAAGTTCTATTTTTAAATTGGGTCTCATTAGACCAAGACCATAGGAATAGTTTTCAACTTTTCAAGTAGAGAGTAACATGGACCTTCAGACAGATCCATAAACTCTTCATTTCAATTTGACAGCTTCATCAGCTCTCTCTAAGATCAGGGTTATCAAGAAGCAAGCAGCATGGTTTTTGCAGCAACTGGTCATTTGCAACAAAGTTTAAGATGTTGACAGTAATAGGGAGAATGGAGATTGATTTGATATTGTAACAAGGACAGTGGAATGACCATCCAATATACCACATATAGGTGACAATATTATTACAATGTGCACAAGTCCAATGTGCAATCAGGATCGCAGAGTGCAGACAAAATGGCAGTTCTAGTTTAATAGGAAAGGAAAAGGTTCAGCACTTGAGGATGGAACAGTCTTGTTGAATATATTGGCTTTAAGGGCGGCACGGTGGCTCAGTAGTTAACACTGCTGCCTCACAGCACCAGGGACCCAGATTCAATTCCAGCCTTGGACAACTGTCTGTGTGGAGTCTGCACATTCTCCCTGTGTCTGCATGGGTTTCCTCCCACAGTCCACAAAGATGTGCAGGATAGGTGAATTGGCCATGCTAAATTGCCCATCGTGTTAGGTGCATTAGTCAGGGATAAATGTAGGGTCGGGGAATGGGTTACTCTTCGGAGGGTCGGTGTGGACTTGTTCGGTCAAAGGGCCTGTTTCCATACTGTAGGGAATCTAACCTAAAGAGGTAAGAATGGTAAAATGCTAACATCATTTGGAATAGCACTAGAGGCCCAGGCCAACACGACGACAGGGCTTCAAATCCAACCATGGCAACTGGTCGTATTTAAATGTAATATTCAAATTACACTTAAATATGAATTTAAAGGCAGTCTTGTTAACAGTGACCATGAAAATATTATTGGTTGCCATAAAAAAGCCACCTAGTTCACTAATATCTTTCAGAGAAGGAAATCTGAGGTGCTCAAGATATAGTCTACTTGAGATTTGACTCGCAAAGTGCCTAACTCACTACTGAATCAGCCCTACAAGCCACAAATTTAAGAGGGGTTAGGGATGGGCAACAAAATCTGGTATGTCTGTGAAAGAAAAAAAAAAGAGACAAGTCCTCAAACAAAATTCAGGTTATTAACATTACAAATGGAGGATAATTTGTACATGCACACAAGTAGAGGAGACAGTTGACAGTATAGGCTGCAGAAAAGGACAGTGACAGTAGAAAGAAAAGGCAGTGTACATGAGCATTGGTCATAGATACCACTATTGGCAGGTAGCAAAGGCAGGGTTAGTAGCAGAAGGGAAAGAATAGGTCATGCTACAGAGGATAGGCAGTTCAGAGACAGGAAGCAAGGACAGATAGTGGAAGATAGGGTTCAACCAAAATGGCAGAATAGACACGACAGATAGCGTACCCTCAGAAAAGATCAAAAAGCCAGTATTGTTTGGGGGGAGTAATACAGGGAAAAAGAGCAGATGGTGTTGTGAGGTAAGCAATGCAGACAGGGGAGTTGGGTTACCACACATGACACGGACAATACAGCCACCAGCGTACTCCCCCAGTCAGCGCCGGAAGAAAGAGTAGGTAGCCTGTGGGACTGAATGAATGTGTGCAGCAGTGTTAGCGCAACCAGAAATAGAGACAGCGGGCAGAAGATAATGTACACGGAGACGATAACGTACATGCAAGCACGACATTAAAAGGTAGAAGGGCAGTGCAAGGAACCCATGTGTGGAGGGTGCAGAAAGGCAGTTGGAACACCCCAGATAGCGGACAACACTGGCCGAGGGAGTTGCAGTAGCAGGATGTTATTAGCAGCATGAGGCGAGAGGCTCATACAGGGGCTTTCACATTGGGAGAGAGAGACGTGATATCCGAGCACTAATGGCAAACTGTTGGTGCGTGGGTCCCTTTGCACCAGAACCCCAACACCTACCTACCTAACCACCGAGTGCTGGGCTGTGTACCCCATCCCTGACAGACTCCTGGGGCTGATCTGGAGTGTTACCACCCTCCACCCTCAGACCCTTTGCCTTGAGCTGCTGCCATCTCAGACCCAAGCCCCGCGGTCGGGTTTAAGAGGGGAAGGGGGAAGAGAATATCCCGGACCGGACACGGTCTGTCTCTTTCACAGATTTATTGTTACATTATTGACATCGACATGAGAACAGCCCGAGAGTCCGCGAGAGTCCATCCAGGGCCGGAGGGGGGGGGGGGGGCGGGTGCGGTTCCCTCAGCCCGAGCTGAGTGAGTGGAGGGAGAGAGGGCCCTACAGCCGGGGCCTATCCCTCCGTCCCCAAGCCCGGCTCCAGTCCCGGCCTCAGTCCGTGTTAACGCTGCCATCCCAGTGAGGTAGATGCGGCGGGGCGACCCCGTGGCTTGCCTGTGTGTGTGTGTGGGGTGTGGGGTGGGGGGGGCTGGGAAGTGTCCCCCGCTCACCGGGATCCTCTCCCCGGCCCCGGCCTCACCGAGCGCCGCTCGCCCCGTACTTGGCCTTGGTGATGAGGTAGAGGACGATGTCCTGGTGCCCGCCGAACGCGGCGATGTGCAGGGCGCTCCAGCCGTCGCGGTTCGCCAGGCGGATGTCGGCGCCGAACTTGACGAGCAGCTTGACGAGCTCCAGGTTGCCCGCGATCACCGACTGGTGCAGCGCCGTCTGCCCCTCGGGCCCGAACGAGTTCACATTGAAAGGGCAGTCCGCCATGTTCTGCAGCAGCGACTGCAGCTCCCGGGTGTTGCCGCGCCTCACCGCCTCCTGGAACATCCGCTGCGGGGCGGCGGCCGGGGAGAGCTCCGCCTGGCTCATAGCTCCAGCCCGGGGGGGCGTCCCGCCGGCTCCACGGCCCCCAATGCGCCGGGGGGCGGGGGTAAAGGGATCGGCTGCCGATCCTGGGGCTCCCTCGCTCTGATTCCCGGAGCGCTCTCTCTCTCCCTCTCTCTGCGGCGCCGGCTGCCTCCGAGAGCCGCTCCCGGCGGTGTCCGCCCCCACCCCCCCCTTCTCCTCTCCGAGGCCCGGGCTCGCTCTCTCTCTCGGTGGCTCCCCGCTTCCTGTCCGAGGCCGGCGCTCTCTGTGTCGGGGGGGGGGGGGGGGGGGTGAGGGGGGGCCTGCTCGCTCTCAGTCTCCGCTCCCTCTCCCGGCCTCGCGCTCTCTCTCTCTCTCTCTGTGTGTGTGTGTGTGTGCAGGCCCCGCTCGAGCGGGTGGCCGGCCGGGCGCGCTCGCGCTCTCCCTCCGAGTTCAAACCCTACTTTCCGTTACCAGGCTCTGGCCGCCCCCTGCCGCCGATGGAGCTTTTGACGGGCGCGCGGGAGATTACCATGACAATGGAACGCTGGGCGCCTCGGGATTCCACAGTGCAGGCGAATCACACCCCGCCGCCCATCCCCCCCCTCGCCGCTGCACTCTGATTGGCCGAGGACCCACGTGGTGCATGTACGGTCCTTGTTTTGCAATGACAGGTGGGCGGTGCCTGAGTTAATTCATTAAAATTCTGGAGCGTGGGAACCAAGAGAGCAGATCTTCCCAGAGAGAAATACACACAGATACTCAGATCAAAACACAGATATTCAGATAGTTATTCAGATAAAAACGGATATTCGAATAAAAATAGAAATATTTAGATATAGGTATATTCACAAAGGTTCTAATCCACTGATAATCGGACACACATAGAGAAAGTTGTCACACAATTCAGATAGTGACTGGCAGCTGGACACACAATTCAGATCGACACATGAAAATATATAAATATTCAGATTAGAAAGAAATAGTTGGAGACCATTCATCCCCTTGAACTTGCTCTATCATTCTGTATAATCATGTTTGATCTTCGGCTTCAATTCCACTTAACCACTGACTCTCCATGTCCCTCGATTCCCTTAGAGACCAAACATCTGTCAATCCCAGCCTTGAATGAAAGTAACAGTGGAGAGGATATACTCTACCCTCTCTGGTAGAGAATTTCAAAGGCTCATAATTTTTTCTTCATCTAAATCTTAAGCAATCAGGCCCTTATCATGAGACAGTGCTCCACCTACCAACACATGCATACCAGAGAAATGATGTGGACCATGGCATACTCTTATAGAATAAGAAAAAGAAACAGGCGTAGGCCATTCAGCCCCTCAAGCCTGATTACCATTCAATGAGATCATGTCTAAGCCCACATTCCTCATATCAATTTGCCTGTCCTTTCTCCATAATGCTTGATTCCCCAACTGAAGAATTTATCTATCTCAGCCTTTGATATACACAGAGACTCTGTCCCTCACCATTCTCTGTGGCAAGGAATTCCAAAGACTCTCAACCCTCTTGGAGAAGAAATTCTTCCTCATCTTAGTCTTAAATTGGCATCCCTTAAATCTGACATTTACGCTCCCTCATCCTAAACTCTTTTATAAGGGGAAACATCTGCGCAGCAAAGACCCTGTCAAGCCCCTTAAGAACAACTCCCATGAACAGTCCTAACCTGTTCAGCCTTTGCTCGTAAGACAATCCCTCCGCACCAGGGATTATTCTAGTGAACACTCTTTGAACTGCTTCCAATGATATCTTTCGTTAAAGGGGACTAAAACTGCTCACAGTACTCCAGATGTAGTTTCACCAACATGCTGTACAGTTGCAGTAAAACTTGGTTTTCTTGTAATCCATATCTGTTAAATTAAGGGCCAACATTCCGTTAGCCTTCCTGATTACCTGCTACACCTGTGTGTTAGCTTTCTGTGCTTCCTGTTAACTCCAGAAAATGTGTACCCTAATTTACTTAAACTCATTATAAGCCATTTGAGGGATCAGTTATGTGCACTTTGCTATACTGCTTTCAATGCAAGTTTAGTCTTCTTTAAATACAGAGAACAAAACTGTACATGCTATTGCACATGCAATCTCACCAAAGTACTGCACAATGTTAGGAAGATTTCCTCCAACTCCTTTGCACAAAAAGCCATAGGTTTTCCTAGTTGCTTGCTATATCTGCACACTAACTTTATGTACAAAGTTAAAATCACACAACACCAAGTTATAGTCCAACAGGTTTAATTGGGAGTACACTAGCTTTTGGAGCATCGCTCCTTCATCAGGTGATAGTGGAGGGCTCAATCCTGTTAGGATTGAGCCCTCCACTATCACCTGATGAAGGAGCGTGCACCCAATTAAACCTGTTGGACTATAACCTAGTGTTGTGTGATTTTTAACTTTGTACACTCCAGTCCAACACCGGCATCTCCAAATCATAACTTTATGTAGCCTGGGTACATGCATATTCACATCTCTCTGAACATCAACAATTTTTCTCCAAAAATGTAATTTTATTTATAAATGTTTCAGGACAGCAGAATTTTAAGAATCTCAACTTGAATAGAACTTGCAAAAAAAGTCAATGTGTACAGTCTTAACAGTCTTCATGTTTAGGAAATAGATACCACATTAGGGATGCAGCCTGAGTGCAAAATCTTTCAAATTCTAAATACTGCAATCATTATAAAGTTCTCCACAGAACATGCTTCATTCTGAGGTGCCTCAATACATTTTCAACATTCTTGATTTACAAATTACATGGTGTGAAGCACAAGCCTACTACGTGGAACCTTATCAAAGGCCTTACTGAAATCCATATTTACTATGTCTATCGCCTTGCCCTCGTCAACCTTGCAGGTCACTCCATCAAAGAACTCAAACAAATTTGTGAGGCATGATCTCACATGCACAAAGCCATGATGACTGCTCCTAGTCAAATCCTGTGTTTCCAAATGCATGTGCATCTTATCTCTCAGAATCTTCTCAAGTAACGTACCTACCACAGGTGTTACTTATCTACAGTTCACAGGTTTTTCTCTGCAGCCATTTTTGAATAAGGGAACAACATTCTCTACCCTCCAGTCTTCTGGGACTTCGCCTGTGGCTAACGATAATGCAAAAATATCAGCCAGGGCCCCCACAATTTCTTCTCTAGTCCTCTTGCAGTGCTCTTGGATTTATCTGGTCAGGACCAGGAGATTTATCTACCTTCATGCATTCTAATTTAAACTACAAAGAAAATAAGAGCACAGGAAGAGGCCCTTCGGCCCTCCAGGCTTGTGCTGATCCAGATCCTCTCTCTAAACCTGTCACCTATTTTCTAAGGATCTATGCTGCTCCCTGCCTATTCATGTATCTGTCTCAATACATTTTAAATGATGCTATCGTACCCGCCTCTACCACCTCCACTGGTAACATGTTCTAGGCCTCTGCGTAAAGAACTTGCCATGCATATCTTCCCGAAAAGTTTCTCCTCTCATTTTGAACTCATGACCCCTAGTAATTGAGACCCCCACTCTGGGAAAAAGCTTCTTGCTATCCACCCTGTCTATATCTCTCATGATTTCATAGACCTCAATCAGTTCCCCCCTCAACCTCCGTCTTTCTAATGAAAATAATCCTAATCTACTCAACTTCTCTTCATAGCTAGTGCCCTCCATACTAGGCAACATCCTAGTGAACTTCCTCTGCACTCTCTCCACATCCTTTTGGTAATGTGGCAACCAGAATTCCAAATTTGGCTGAACCAAAGTCTTACACAACTGTAACATGACCTGCCAACTCTTGTACTCAATACCCTGTCCAATGAAGGAACGCGTGCTGTATGCCTTCTTGACCATTTTACTGACCTGTGTTGCTACCTTTAGGGAACAATGGACTTGAACATCCAGACCCCTCTGTACATCAATTTTCCCCAGGACTTTTCCATTTACTGTATAGAACGCTCTTGAATTGGATCTTCCAAAATGCATCACCTCACATTTGCCCAGATTGAACTCCATCTGCTATTTCGCCACCCAACTCTCCAATCTATCTATATTTTGCTGTATTCTCTGACAGTCCCCTTCACTATCTGCTACTCCACCAAACTTTGTATCACCTGTGAACTTGCTATCAGACACCAGCATGGATACCTGTGGAACACCACTGGTGACTGTTCTCCATTTTGAGAAACTCCCTTCCACTACTACTCTCTGTCTCCTGTTGCCTAGCCAGTTCTTTATCCATCTAGCTAGAACAACTGGACCCCATGCAATTTCACTTTCTGTATCAGCCTACCATGGAGAACGTTATCAAATGCATTACTGAAGTTCAGCACCTCCTCTACTGTCCCAAGATATTACCACTAATTTCCCTAAGTTCCCAAGTCTTCATGTCTTTCTCTACAGTAAAACAGAGAAGAAATATTCATTGAGGACCTTGCACATCTCCTTTGGCTCTACACGTACATGCCCACTTTGGTCCTTGAAGAGTCCTACTCTCTCTCTAGTTATTAAATTTCCTTTAATATATTTAAAGAACCTCTTTGGATTCACTCTAATCTTGTCAGCCAAGCATATCTTGTGTTCCCTTTTTGCTCTCCTGATTTCTTTCTTCATTAAACTCCTGTATCCCCTAAATACTTCAAGGGGTTCCCTTGATCCCAGCTGCCTGTTCCTGACCATGCCTCCTCCTTTTTTCTGATCATAGACTCAATATCTCATCTTCCAGAATTCCCTATTCCTGCTAACCTTGCCCTCACCCTCACAGGAACATAATGACCTTGAATCTTAGCTAGCTCACTTTTAAAGGCCTCCCACTTGCCAAAGATTCCTTTCCCTGCAAACAAACTACTCCAATCAACCCCTGCAAGGTCCTGTCTAATTCCATCAAAATTCACCTTGTTCCATGTTAGAACTTGAACTTTTGAACCAGTTTTGTCCCGCTCCATAACTATCTTAAAATTAGTAGAACTATGGTCACTGGTCTCAAAGTATCCCCCCCCCCCACCCCCTCCACAGTTACCTCAGTCACCTGTCCTGCCCTATTTTCCAAGAGTAGGTCAAGTTTCTCCCCTTCATGAGTCGGACCCTCTATATACTGCTTGAGGAAACTTGCCTGAACGCACTTGGCAAATTCCACCTCATCTACGCCCTTAATACTCTGGCAATCCGAGTCTATGTTAGGAAAATTAAAAACCCCTACAATGACAACCTTATTGCTCCTGCAAATCTTCCCAATCTCCCTGTGTATCTGTTCCTCTAATTCCCCTTGACTATTTAGGGTCCTATAGTACAACCCCAATAATGTCATCACCCCCTTATTTCTTAGCTCCACCCACAAAGCCTCACTGGCTGATTCTTCAATTATTTCATCTCTGATTACTGTTGTGATACTCACCTTAAGCAAAAATGCAACTCCCCCTCCTCTCTTTCCACTACCTGAGTCCTGCCTAAAGCACCTGTACCCTGGTACATTAAGATGCCAGTTCTGTCCCTCCCTTAACCACATTTCTGTAATAGCTATAATATCCCAGTCCCACGTACCTATCCATGCCCCGAGTTCATCGGCCTTACCTGTCAGCCCTCTTGCATTGACATAGATGCAATCTAATCCAACAGACATTCCTGTCATTTTCCAGCCTGACCTGTCTCTTCACTTTACTATTTCAGATTACTGTATTGCCTTTCAGCCTCGCACTTGCCTCCCTGCTGTTGAAGATTCTGCGCCCCCCCCCCCCACCAATCTAGTTTAAACCCTTCCTTGTAACACTAGCAAACCTGGCTGCCAAGGTATTGGTTCCCCTCCAGTTCAGAAGCAACCCATCCCTCTTGAAAGATCACTTGTGTCCCAGAAAATATCCCGATGATCTAAACATCTGAATTCCTGCACTACTTCTTTAGCCATGCATTCATCTGTCATATCCTCCTGTTCTTACCTTCACTAGCACATGGCACTGGAAGTAAGCCGGAGATTACCATCGATGAGGTCCTGGTTTTTAACTTCTTTCCTAGCTCTCTATAATCACTCCGCAGGACCTCATTCCTATTTCTACCTATGTCATTTGTGCCAACGTACACAATGACTTCTGGCTTTTGAAAAGCATTAAGGTAGACAATTCTCCAGGACATGATGGGATCTATCCCAGAATGCTGAGAGGGCCAGGTGAGGAAACTGCTGGGACCTTGTAAGGAATCTTTATATCCTGTTTAATTATAGGAGAGGTCCCAGAGGACAGGAGAATGCCCACCGTTGTTCCTTTATTGAAGAATGGCAACAGGGATAATCCTATTATGTCAACATTATGTTGTGGTAGGGAAATTATTGGAGAAGATTCTTAGCAATAGGATTTACCCACATTTGGGAAAATATGTACTTATTTGTGATAAGCAGCAGGGCTTTGTGCAGGGAAGAACAGGTCTCAAGATTTGATTCAATTTTTTAAGGAAGTGACAAAGACGATTGATGAGGGCAGGGTGATCCATGGCTATATGGACTTTAGCAAGGTCAGGCATGATAGGCAGATACAAAAGTGGGCGGCACAGTGGTGAGCACTGCTGCCTCACAGCGCCAGAGACCCGGGTTCAATTCCTGCCTCAGGCGTCTGACCGTGTGGAGTTTGCACATTCTCCCCGTGTCTGTGTGGGTTTCCTCTGGGCGCTCCGGTTTCCTCCCACGGTCCAAAGATGTGCAGGTGAGGTGAATTGGCCATGCTAAATTGCCCATAGTGTTAGGGGCAGGGGGGAATGGGTATGGGTGGGTTGCGCTTCGGCGGGTCGGTGTGGGCTTGTTGGGCCGAATGGCCTGTTTCCACACTGTAAGTAATCTAACCTAAAAAAAGGTAAAGTCACATGGGACCCGCCGTGAGCTGGTAAGATGGATACAGAACTGTCACAGAAGACAGAGATTAGCAGTGGAGAGTGTTTTTCAGCTTAGAGCTCTGCGTCCAGTGGTTTCGGCAGGGACCACTGTTGTTTGCAATATTTATAAATGATATGGGTAAGAATGTAAGTGGCCTGATTAGTTAGTTTGTGGGTGACAGAAAAATTAGGAGAGTTGCAGATTGTGACGAGAATTGCCAGAGGATACAGTCGGATATATATAGGCTAGAAACTTGGGTGGAGAAATGGCAGGTAGAGTTTAATCCAGACAAATATGAGTTGATGCATTTAGGGAGATCTAATGCAAGAGGGAAGTATGCAGTAATTACTAAGGGAGATAGGTTTAAAATAAAAGGGGATAAGTTTAAAGGAGATGAGAGAAGCAATAAATGTTCGTCAAGCAAGTGGCACCCACATCCCAAGAAAGACATTTTTAAAAAGAAATTATGTTAAACTTGTGTCAGAAACTGGTTTGGCCTCAGCTGGAGTACTGTGTTCATCTGTGGACATTATACTTTAAGAAGGATATAAAGGGTTTGAAAGCATGTCGAAAATGTGCACAGGAGTAGTTCCCACAATGAGGAACTTCAGATACATGAATAGATGGGTGAAGCCGAGCTGTTCTCCCTGTGGGAGAAAGTTGAGAGGAGATTTGATTGAGGTGTTCAAAATCAAGAGGGGTCTGGACAGTTTGTAAAATTCTGCTACCATTGATCAAAAACCAGAGAGAGATATTTCAGGTAATTGGTAGCAGTAGCAATGGCAATATGAGGAGAAACAATTTGTTTTTGTTAAGAGTGGTTTGGATTTGGAATACACTGTCCACAAATGTGAAGGAACCAGTTACAATGGTGATTTTAAAAGAGAATTGGGTAATTTTCAGAACGGAAAGAATTGCAGGGCTGGAGGGAAATAGTGGTGGGGAGGAACTTGGTGAGTAGTTCTTGCTGAACTAACAGACCTTCTCTGTCCTGTAAATATTCAATGAAAATATCATGTTCTTTACATCTGTTTAGAATTTTTCTTGAAATATTTAAACTGAAATTTATAGCAATGCAAGTTATGTTATGACAGTTCTATTCTCTTATTTCAGTAGTAACAAACAGCACAGCAGCTTGGCAAATGTCCATTTTATTCATGTAAAATGTGATACAGGAAACCTCATTTAAAAAAAAGACAGAGCTGCCTGAACATTGCTAGCCGAAGACTGAGAGAATTACTTTGAGATCTTGCAGTTTTTGGTTCAAAACACAGTCTCTATGGCCATTGACAATCATTAAAACAATCATGCAGATTAGAATGACATGCAGCAGCTTCAGAACGGATGCTTTCTCACCTGCAATAGCAAAGTGGAGTCAGTGACAGGACAAGAACAGAGTCAGTGGCAAGGCGAAGGGTCAGATGGGGAGAGGTAGTAACTGGTATGTCTCACTAGTCAGTGAAGCAACGATTGAACATAACCTCGGCATGCACTTTCCAGACTGGCGTCGACAGTATGGGCTTAATATAAAAGCTGCAATGCGTGGAGAAATAATGCACCAAAACTAGGCACTGCCTCATTGACAAGGAGCAAGCTGTAATTTGTTCTGCCTAATCTAGGACCAGTATTGACTACCACATCAAGAGCTGTCACAGATTATAAAATGTCTTCTTGTCAGTCACATGGAGCACCTCCTGGAATTGGGATGCTATTCGGTTGAAGTGAGAACCTTCCCAGAACACTTTGCCACATGAAACGCAGCAGTAAAACATGTCAACCTTGTCCAGGATCCCAGGTGGAACGGTCTCCACCTGCAAACCTGCACCACTCGTAAACTTCAGTGTCTTCAAGTCAAGTCGAGACCTATCTGCCCAAAGACAGCGGGGATTGTATGAGCATCTGCCTGCCTGACCCGAGCAGTTGCTAGTGTCTGTCTGTGGAGATACCACAGCTTGGTCCACACTGGAGGAGCTTCTCATTGCAGTTGGAAGATCTGGAAAAGAAAGGGCACACAAAACAAAGGGAAACAATTTGAAGGTGGAGATTCTCAAACATTAGCACTAATCGACACAAGAACCTCACACACACTTCAGTATCTTTCAGTTCAAAGATGGCCTATTAATGACTCAAACTAAACAGATTTTTAATTGTATACGTGCTCCCCTTGGAATGCCGCAGTTACTTTACACATATCTGCACCAGCCTGCATCTGCTATCACCCTGTTCTGTGCTTCAGAAAGAGGACAGTTTCTTTCCTGTGGACCTGGATCCGGTGCAGTTCATGGACTGGGTATTGAGATGACCTCAGTCAGGTCAATGTTTGAGGTACTATGTAAGAAACAATTTGAAATGTCAACTCAAATGTTTCTCTCTCATCAGATGCTGCCATTCCTGAATTTCTTTCGCATTTTCTGTTTTGATTTCAAATCCCCAGCATTTTTCTTCTAACGGAGGCACCAGAACCCTTGGATCAGACAAGCTAGGGTGTCTTTCCTTGATCATTGCTCGGTGACCCCATGTTACAACACTGGGTAAACCCCGCCCCTGCCTCCACCCCCTGCTGATTTAAACCCACAACACAGAAATGAATTAACCCATGCTGAAATCTGTTGACATTCAAGAGGCAAAGAACTATCCCAAAAGTCACTATTAAAGGTAAAAATTAATTTTACTTTTTAAAGTCTAACAGAGAATAATTAACTAATAACTACTTACAACTCATTTATCTAAACCTATCTTTTACCTTCCCCTCTACAATAGTGGTCCGATTAAATATCCCAATTACATTTTACCAAAAAAATAACATTTCAAAACCAGTCAGCTTGCCAAGTATCCTCTGTATTTGCCTCTGTCCTCTTTTCTTCCTGTTAGGGATTCTGTTTCATAGGTCATCGATAGATAAAGGTACCTTTAAGAGAGCAGATATTTCTATAGGCAGTCTCTCTATTGTTGTTGGTGCTTGGCAGTTCTCTTTGCTGCTCTGGCTAACTGTTCCAAAATGTCTCATATTTATACCCCAAAGCATCAGATCTACTCTCTTAAAGGTACATTACTCCTACATCTTCATAACAACAAGGTATCAGCACAAGTACACAGAGTGTTTTCAATAGCTTTCTATTCCAACATTTGGTTCATTAATAACTACAGAGAAAGATTTAGATCTCAAATTAGATTTTTGTAAAACACTATTGGTTACATATTGTCCATGATCCCTGTGTTTGTCTCCTGTTGTTCAGTTTCCTAACCAAGTCAATAAATTGCTTCAGTTTTGAGCCTCACTTTTAGCCAGAATGTTGTTATGAAATACTATTCACACATTCCCTTGTTCACTGCTTTAGCTGCTTCTTCAAGAGATTGATCACATTCATTTGGTATGACCTACCCTTTGCAAAGCCTGTTCCTCACTAATCAGCTGGAAGTTTAATGACGTAGGGCTGTCAAGGCTCTATATTCAAGACTAAGGTAGACAGATTTTTAATCAGTAAGGGAATCAAGGGTTATGGGAATTGTTTCTAATTTAAGAAAGCTATGGAAAGTTATATTTGGAAAGTCTGCAGAGGGTAACCAATGCTGTTTAAAACCTTGAAATGAAAACCGTTTGTCCTGCGTATTTGTCATTCCTTAGTGACATTTGTTGTCCACCTTACTGTTATTTTATTTATTAAAATCACACAACACCAGGTTATAGTCTAACAGGTTTATTTGGAAGCACTAGCTTTTGGAATGCTGCTCCTTCGTCAGATAGCTAGTGGAGCAGGATCATAGGACACAGATTATTCAAGGACGTTATGAACAGTTTATGAATAAAACAATTCAAATCTACTGCGTACCATTCAGAATTGCAGGGAGCGCTAGAAAGGTGGCATCAGACATAAAGGACCATGTTGAGGGCTTATGGTCAAGACTACCCAGATGGTTGGGATAATGGAATTCCATTTGTACTTTTTGCGTTCAGAGATGCACCAAATGAATCAACCAAATGCAGTCCATTTGAATTAGTTTTGGGGCATGAAGTGTGAGGTCCACTAAAATTGATTTAGAAGAAATTGATAAGCCAGGATTCAGAGTCCACATATTTGGACGATGTGTCGAATTTTAGGGAACGATTAAATAGAGCAGGGGAGTTGGCTAGGCAGTATTTAAAAGGACCACAGCATATAATGAAACAAGAAGCAGACAAGAAATCAAACTATCGGAGATAAGGTATGAGTGTTACTTTCAGTGGTAAAGGCAAGATTCAGTGGACCTTATCAAGTCGAAAGCAAGTTGAATGAGGTGAACTATTTGATAAGGACTTCAGACGGAAAGCAATCTCACAGAGTGTGACATGTGAATGTGCTCAATAGGTATTTTGACAGAGAAAGAAAGCCTTTGGAGACACAGTTATTGGTTACAACAGAGTGAAGAACCAATTTCAGAGGATGCGGAATTGAACATTTCTCAAATTAAACTGAACAATGAGGAAGTTGTCAAGCATTGGGACAAACTATTGAGTTACTTTACAAAGGAAAATCGAAACGACCTTAAGGATTATTACTATCGCATGGGGAGATATATGGAAATAAGCTGAAAGTACAAACTTAATTATGCATGACAATAGATATAGGAGATGCTGTTCCAATTAAGCAACATCCTTATAGGCATAACCCTCTAAGGTTGGCATGGGTTCAAAAGGAAATTGAACACATGCTCCAAGACAACATAATCAAAGTGAATTACAGTGACTGGAGCTAACCCATAGTAATGGTGCCAAAACCAGATGGTACCCAACGATTTTGTGTGGACTATTGCAAATTCAATGCCATTACAAAGACAGATGCATATCCGATTCTGCATTTGGAAGATTGTGTTGAAAAGGTCGGACAAGCAACTTATATTTCAAAGTTCGACTTGCTCAAAGGATACTGGCAAGTAACAGTGCTGCATATCCCTCAATATTCAGGGTTCAGAGGATTTGATGGTCCCTTTTTTTTCTTTACTTGAACATGTTAGCCCTATACTGTCCATATTTTTTCTTGAATATATCCCACTGTTCTGAGACAGATTACTTATCCAGTCCACCGTATCTGGCCTTATTAAGATCAGCTTTCCCCAGAAGAGAACTTTGATTTCAGGATCATTCTTGTTCTTCTCCATAACAATCTTGAATAGAACATAGAACAATACAGCGCAGAACAGGCCCTTCGGCCCTTGATGTTGCACCGACCTGTGAACTATTCTCAGCTCGTCCCATCACCATCCATGTGCTTCTCTAAGGATTGTTTAAATCTCCCTAATGTGGCTGAGTTGACTACATTAGCAGGTAGGGCAATCCACACCCTTACCATTCGCTGCGTAAAGAACCTGCCTCTGACATCTGTCTTAAATCTATCACCCCTCAACTTGCAGCTATGCCCCCTCGTATAAGCTGACGTCATCATCCTAGGAAAAAGACCTTCACTGTCTACCCTATCCAATCCTCTGATCATCTTGTGCGTCTCTATCAAATCCCCTTTTAGCCTTCTTCTTTCCAATGAGAACACACCCAAGTCTCTCAGCCTTTCCTCATAAGACCTTCTCTCCAGACCAGGCAACATCCTGGTAAAACTCCTCTGCACCTTTTCCAATGCTTCCACATCCTTCCTGAAATATGGCAACCAGAACTGTATACAATATTCCAAGTGTGGCCGCACTAGCATTTTGTATAGTTGTAGCATGAAATTGCGGCTCCGGAACTCAATCCCTCTACGAATGAAACCTAACACACCGTATGCTTCTTAACAGCACTATCCGCCTGGGTGACAACTTTCAGGGATCTATGTACATGGATTCCAAGATCTCTCTGCACATCCACACTACCAAGAATCTTTCCATTGACCCAATACTCTGCCTTCCTGTTATTCTTCCCAAAGTGCATCATCTCACATTTAGCTGCATTGAACTCCATAATCTAACAGAGCTATGATTACTGTCTGCAAAATACTCCCCCACTGGTACTTGAACTGCTTGTCCAGCTTCGTTACCTAAAATTAAGACTAGGACTGCCTACTTTCTTTCGGGCCTGCTACTTACTGGCTTAAAAAAATTGTCCTGGATTCATTTTAAGAATTCTGCTTTCTCTAAACCTTTCACTATTAATGGGCTCAGTATGACATACTATGCCCAAAATCACAAGTGGTCTGGACAGAATAAATAGAGTGAAGCTGTTTCTGCTCATAAAACAAACACGAATGAGAGGGCATAGACTGAAAGCGATGTGCAAACAAAACATATGTGATGTAAGAAATACTTTTTAACACAGTGAGTAGTTAGGGTATGAAATACAACGCCTGGAAATATGGTGGAAGCAGGTTCGATTGCGGTATTCGAAAGTATTGGGTGTTTTTTTGGATAGTAATGGTGTGCAGCGATTTGGGAAGAAAACAGGAGATGAACACTACATAATAGAGACATGCAGGCACAATTGACCAATGGCCTCCTTCTGCATCATCCCATGATTCTGTTCCAGTACTGGTGCCAGTGTTCCATTAAATAGGTTCCCTCTTTCCCACACTTTCTCAGCTGCAAGCTGAGCTTGCTTATCATTATGCCAATTTGCACATTATTCTAGGAATAATCCAGAAATATTAAATCTCAAATTCCTGAGTTTTAATTCACCTCTTGAAAGCCTCCGAAATGGACCTCTTCCTGGTTCCAACATGGATCACAACAATTGGATCTTCCATTCCTTCTCCAATATCTTTTCAATTCATTTTGAGATATATATTCTTGTGACAAGTGGAGAGGCCTGTTTTCCTGTTGCCCACTTCTGCCTTCCTCTTAATGTGACTGTTATCAGCCGAAGGAAAAGAAAATGAACTCAGGTTCCTACGTCAGATCATTGCCCTGGGAAATGTAGAACTCAGAGGAGGGTATGTGTGGCTTTACACTGGTGCTCCTCATGTTAGAATCAATGGACAACATTAATTGGAGTGGAGCCAGAAGAATTACCAACAACTGGCCCAGTACCAGTGAGTAGTTAACAGAGAAAGGCAGGGAAACAAAATAAGCTGCAAAGAGATTAATAGTCTGTGCCTACAGCTATAGGTGTAGTGCTTTCAAGGGTTTCACAAGGAGTGTTCTGTGCTATGCTTGAATGAGGTGCAAGGGCAGAGAGGAAATGTCACAATATATAGCACTGTGAAGTGTCACCATTTAGAAAATCCTTAAACCTTTCAGTGAAAGGAGAAACCCATCCCCTATTTCTGATTCAACAGAGCTCATTACAATTAGTGAATGAGGTATGACTTCTGGAGCAACTCTGTTACAAATGTCAGTCCAAGACTTTGGAGAAATTCCCTGCTCATGTAATATGAGCTAGACTTGAAGGAATGTTCTGTGTGAAAATGACACACCTTTCCTACCAGTGGAAATACCTGTGAAATATTTGCGGTTTTATAAGGTTGTGAGAAGTTGCATTTGACAAGTACAGTCAGTACACAATGTTTCTGCTATGCCGGTTTCCACTCTGAAAAACAGCAGCTCTCCCTAAACACAGTAAAGTCTCCTGTGAAGAACCGGTTAGCCTCAAGTCTCTCAAGATTGCCATTTCATGATGATCTGCAAAACTAAACAAATTATAGCATGGAATTGATGGGCTGAGTGATCTACTTCTGTGCCATAATGACTCTATGGTGAACCCCTTCTCAGTATGAGGGTACATGGCATCCAAGCATAAAACCCATAGGTAGTTAGAGAGGACAGAATATAGGGAACATTAGAGCAAGTTACATGGCTGAGGAATGGAGTGTACCTTTAACATGACTGAGATGAATCTATACAGTATTTCCTCCTACAGTAATGGCTGATTTTCACCAAGCATTGTGAATAGCTGGTGGATTGCAGCCTGCTCAGGAGTGCAGAGATCTGTTTGAACAAGGGTGGAGGAAGCGGAGAACACAGTCAGTGCAGATATTCTCAGCTCTTTCATGTGGTGTTGTGGCTGGTTTCAAGTGATTGCTCAGACTGTGACAGAGCTGAAGGTTCTCACGGTTCTGCTCTATCCCACAGATACACAAGCTCTCAGTGGTTGCAGCTATTACCACAATTTTCAAACTTCCATCTTGTTACCTGACAACTGGAAAATAATGTTTTAGACCAATCATAGAATACAATGACAAATTAGAGATTTGAGACCGAAATAACATTGAAAGATGCCTTCTGGACTATTGAACTTATTGCAATCAAAGACCTTTCCTGTTGCTGGATCTCCCAGGTTCTTGGTCTTTGCTGCTACAGCTTGCCTGCAGGTACTGTCATTCAATTAAGAAAGATCCTCACACAGGTTCAAAGGGAAAAGGAGACCCGTCCCTCTACTGTGTAGTGCCTCATATGGTCAAGCAGGGAAAATGATTAATTGAGTGTTATTGTCTGGGTACTGCCAGTAGCTGCTAGAATCTGCATATCAGAAAATGCCAGAGACAAGAGGAAACAGAAGACAAGGCTGCATTAAGTTTCAACAGATTACAAATACAGGCAGTGTCCAGTACAGCAAATTGTTCAGTAAATGCCTATGCATTTCTGTGTATTTATTGAGGTATTAGAAGCAGAATTCAGAGTGAAGCAGCAAGCCAACATGATCATAATAAAGAAAAGACTGAGCATGGAAGCACAGAGCAATTCAAAGAACAAAGAAAAGTACAGCACAGGATGAGGTGCTTCGGCCCACCAAAACTGCTCTCATACAATGCCTTTCTAAACTAAAAACCTTTTGTCTCTACACAGTCTGTTCCTCTCTACTCCCTGCCTATTCATGTATTTGTCAAGACTCCTCTTAAATTCTATGATTGTATCTTCCTCTGGCAGTGCACTCCAGGCACTGTCACCCTCCATGGAATAAACTTGCCTCTCACTTCTTTAAACTTTTCCCTTTTACTCCTGCCCCACCGAACTCATCTCCGCATACCTTGACACCGTCCTGTCCCCCTTAGTCCAAGAACTCCCCACCTACGTTCGGGACACCACCCATGCCCTCCACCTGCTCCATGATTTTCGCTTCCCCGGTCCCCAACGCCTTATTTTCACCATGGACATCCAGTCCCTGTACACCTCCATCCCCCATCACGAAGGACTCAAAGCCCTCTGCTTCTTTCTTTCCTGCCGTACCGACCAGTACCCTTCCACTGACACCCTCCTTCGACTGACTGAACTGGTCCTCACCCTGAACAACTTCTCTTTCCAATCCTCCCACTTCCTCTAAACGAAAGAAGTAGCCATGGGCACCCACATGGGCCCCAGCTATGCCTGCCTCTTCGTAGGATATGTGGAACAGTCCATCTTCTGAACAACTTCTCTTTCCAATCCTCCCACTTCCTCCAAACGAAAGGAGTAGCCATGGGCACCCGCATGGGCCCCAGCTATGCCTGCCTCTTCGTAGGATATGTGGAACAATCCATCTTCCGAACTACACTGGCCCCACCCCCCACCTTTTCCTCCGCGACATCGATGACTGTCTCGGCGTCGCCTCGTGCTCCCACGAGGAGGTTGAACAGTTCATCCACTTCACCAACACCTTCCACCCCGACCACAAATTCACCTGGGCAGTCTCAGATTCCTCCCTCCCCTTCCCAGACCTTTCTATTTCTATCTCAGGCGACCGAATCAACACGGAATCTCTTTCCAATCCTCCCACTTCCTCCAAACAAAAGGAGTAGCCATGGGCACCCGCATGGGCCACAGCTATGCCTGCCTCTTCGTAGGATATGTGGAACAATCCATCTTCCGCAACTACACTGGCCCCAACCCC
>NC_057739.1:1574485-1604684 GCF_004010195.1 Chiloscyllium plagiosum
CGCCCCTCCCCCAAGTCCCTCCTTCCTACCTTTTATCTTAGCCTGCTGGACAAACTTTCCTCATTCCTGAAGAAGGGCTTATGCCCGAAACGTCGATTCTCCTGTTCCCTGGATGCTGCCTGACCTGCTGCGCTTCTCCAGCAACACATTTTCAGCTCTGATCTCCAGCATCTGCAGACCTCACTTTCTCCCTTTTACATGTTCCCTAGTAATTGACATTTTTACCCTGGGAAAAAGACTCTGACTATCTATTCTACCAATGCCTCTGATAATTCTGTAAACTTATAGTTAATACCCTTAAAACCTTTTCTGCACCATTTCCAAAGTCTCCACATCCTTCTGGTAGTGTGGCAACCAGAACTATACACAATATTCCAAATGTAGACTAACTTCTACACAGCTGCAACATGACTTGCCAATTTTTATACTCTATGCCCCAACTGATGAAGGCAAGCATGCTATATGCCTTCTTGACCATCTTATCCATTTGTGTTGCCACTTTCAAGGAACTGTCGATATGGACATCTATATCCCAATGTATGTTGATGCTACTAAGGGTCCTGCCATTTACTGCATACTTCCCTCCAGCATGAGATCTTTCAAAATGCATCACCGCACATTTGTCCGGATTAAACTCCATCTGCCACTTCTCTGTCCAAGTCTCCAGCCTATCTACATCCTGCTGTATCCTCTGGCAATCCTCCTCACTATCCGCACCTCCCACTTTGTGTCATCCACAAACTTACTAATCAGGATACCTACATTCTCCTCCCAATCATTTATATGTATTACAAGCAACGGGGATCTCAGCACTGATCACTGTGGAACACCAGTGGTCACAGACCCCCCCCCCCCCCCCCCCAGTCCGAAAAACAACCTTCCAACACAATTCTCTGTCCCTACCGCAAAGCCAATGTTGTATCCAATTGGCAAGCTCACCCTGAATCCCATATGATCTAATTAGTCTACCACATGGAACCTTGTCAAAAGCTTGATTAAAGTCCAAGTAAATAATGTCTATTGCTTTTCCCTCATCAATCATCTTTGCCACTTCCTCAAAAAAGCTTAATCAAGATTGTGAGATATGGCCTTCCTATACAAAGCCATGCTATCTAGTGTTAATATTTTCATATTTTCCAAATGAATTACAGAATCCCTGCAGTGCAGATAGAGGTCATTTGGCCCATTAAGTATCACTGACCCTCTGAAGAGTGTTCTTTAGCATGGACTTTGGAGGAAACCCACTTTGACACAGGAAGATGCAAACTCTGCACAGATAGTCACCCAGTGATGGAATTGAACACCAGCCCCTGGGCCTGTGAGGCAGCAGTGCTGACCAAAACGGAATTAAATCCTGACCCTAAGAATCTTCTCCAATAACTTCCCTACCACTGATGTAAGTCTCATTGGCCTATAATTTACCACATTATCTCTGCTGCCCCTTCGAAACAAAGGAGCAATGTTGGCTATTCTGTCCTCTTGAACTTCTATGGTTAAAGAGGATACAAAAATTTCATACAAGCGCTATGCCATGGTGGTTGAACACTTCTGCTAATTAAAACAAGACACCCAGAAAAGCTCACCTCACCTCATTATCTGCTAAATGTGTGAGTGAATCAAAGAAAACTCCTAATTTCCACTATTTAAAGAAAAATAACAATTTATTTTCCTAACTCTAATAACGAACACTAAACAAAATTATTAACAAACCAAACACTCTTTCCCCTAACTAATCACGATCCTTTAACTGAACATAATGCCATTAATATGCTGTTCCAATAACACAATTATTAAACATTACATTAACTTAATCTCAAATCCACACACAGTCTCTTATGTTGTCTTCCTTCTTGTTTTCTGATTCTGCTGTCTTCTCTCTGGGTCATCTTCTTTCTTTTTACTGCGAGTGTTTCTTTCTTACAGGAAACAGTACCTTTTGATAAATAGTGCCTTCTGAAATTTCTTTGAGAGCAATAGCCTTTGCTCTTCGGCTCTCCTGCACTTGCTCTGATCAATTTTCAAACTGCCTGTGTTTTTTACACCCCCAACATTGTTCCCTCTGATTGGTCTGATGTTGGCAATACAGGAAATTCAAACTCAATTGGGGTTTAGTATCCTGGGCATCATTTAAATTAATTGGTTAAATTTGAATTATTGTCAAAACAGCAAACAAAACACAGATATCCATTTAACAGTCATTTTCAATGTGTATCTAGTTTAGAATAGCCTGTCTCTTAGCTGTTCTATTCTGGCTGCTTGGCTGTACTTTAAATTTACTTTAAAATTCAAAAAACACTTTTTATCTTAAAGTGAGCATATATTCTTATGACTTCATAATACAAAGCCCCAGCAATTTCCTCACCAGCTTCCCTCAGGATTCTGGAATAGATCCCATCAGGTCCTGGTGACTTGTCTACATTAATGTTTTTCAAAACACCCAATACCTCTTCCTTTTCTTTTAACACTGATATGCCCTGGAACATCAATGTACCCCTCTGGAGACTCGTATTCACCATACCCTTCTCATTTGTGAATACCGATGCAAGTATTCATTAAGGACATCACTAACCTCCTCTAGCTCCACAGCTAAATTCACTCCTTTGTATTTGATTTGCTCCTTATATTTGTATAAGATGTCCTGGGAATTTTTCTTAATCCTGTTTGTCAAAGACATTTCATGGCTCTTGTTGACCCTCCTAATTTCTTCTTTGAACTCTTTCCTGCTTTCTTTATATTTTTCAAGAAAGCTGCCTGTCTTCAGTTTCCTAACCCTTATGTATGCTTTTTTTTTGACTAAACTCTCAACTTCACTCGTCATCCAAGGTTTCCGGGTCTTGCTATCCTTATCTCTTATTTTCACGGGAACATGTGATCCTGAGAAGGCGGATGGGGTTGGGGGCGGGTGGGGGTCGGGGACCCATCCGCGGTGTGCTGCTGCCTTGTCTCCTGAATAGGAGCAGGCTGCATAGAAAACTCCGAGCCCCAGAGGAAATCAATTAACCGAATAATCAATTATCCAAACGAAATAATGCCCGCCCATCTCGTTCGGATAATCGAGGTTCCTCTGTATTTCAGAAAATCATCCTGGACACATCAAATAAATCCCCCACGTCCAAGCCCCTGGTGCTAAGTGAGTCCCAGCCAATACATGGGAAGTTAAAATCAGTCACTTCAACAGCCCTGTTGTTTTTATATTTTTCCATAATCTGTCCCTCTATCAGCTGCTGGCTGTTCAGTGGCCTGTAGTACAATTGCATCAAAGTGATTACACCCTTCCTATTCCTGACCTTTAACCATATGGCTTGCTGGATGATAGCTCCAAGGTGTCATCCCTCAGTACAGCTGTGAGATTATCCTTATCCCTTTCACATCCCTCGCTATCTCACCTAAAACATCCAAATCCCAAAACATTAAGCTCCCACTCTCGTTCCACTCCCAACCAAATCTCTGTCATCGCTACAACATCATAGTTATATATATGAATTCAAGCACTAAGTTCATCTACCTTACCTGTCATACACCATGCATTAAAACAAATAAACTGCAGACTGCCAGCCTTTCCATGTTTAGTAATGTGACCCCGTCTGTTCTTCCTCTTCGTTCAACTGGCCTTAGTGTCTGACTCCTGCTCAGTTATTTTACTTGCTGACCTAATGCACTGATTCCATTCCCACCACCCCACCCCGTAACCCACTACACTAGTCTGTACCCTCCTAAGTACAGTAGCAACCTCCCTGCCAGGATATTGGTCCCCCTCAGGTTTAGGTGCAACCAATCCTTCTTGTCCAGGCCCCGCCTACCTTTTGCTCTTTGTTAACAAACTGATTCCACACCTTGATTTTCACAGACAAGATAATTTCTTGTTACTGTACCCAATCCCATCTCCTATTAAGACTGAGCACCATCTCTCTCCTATTAATATTGGGCCCAATTTCATCTCATCTGTTAATATTGGTCCCAATCTCATCTCCTATTAATACTGTGCCCAATCTCATCCCCTATTAATACTGTGCCCAATCTCATCTCCAATTAATACTGTGCCCAATCTCATCCCCTATTAATACTGGGCCCAATCTCATCCCCTATTAATACTGGGCCCAATCTCATCCCCTATTAATACTGTGCCCAATCTCATCTCCTATTAATACTGTGCCCAATCTCATCCCCTATTAATACTGTGCCCAATCTCATCCCCTGTTAATACTGGGCCCAATCTCATCCCCTATTAATACTGGGCCCAATCTCACCCCCTATTAATACTGGGCCCAATCTCATCTCCTATTAATACTGGGCCCAATCTCACCCCCTATTAATACTGGGCCCAATCTTATCTCCTATTAATACTGTGCCCAATCTCATCTCATCTGTTAATATTGGTCCCAATCTCATCTCCTATTAATACTGGGCCCGATCTCATCCCCTATTAATACTGAGTCCAATTCACACCCCTACTAATACACCCCCTGATCTCATCCCCTATTCATACTCTACTTAATCTCATACTCTTAATTCTGTACCCAATGTCAACCTCCATTAATACCATACTTGCTCTCACCCCATAAAACTGTACCTGATCTCACCCCCTATTTATACTATATATGATCTCATCCACTATTCATGCTGTCCTTGCTCTCCTTCTCTAATACTGTATCTGATTTCATCACCCATTCATACTGTACCAGTCCCATCCTCTTAATACTGTAATGGGACTTTAACTTTCCTAACATGGATTGGGACTGCCATAGAGTTAAGGGCTTGGGTGGAGATGGGATGGCACCCAGTTTTAATAGGGAATGGGATGGGGCCCAGTATTATTAGGGGATGGAATGGGGCCCAGTATTATTAGGGGTTGGAATGGGGCCCAGCATTAATAGGGGATGGGATGGCGCCCAGTATTAATAGGGAATAGGATGGGGCCAGTATTAATAGGAGATGGGATGGGGCCCAGTATTAAATAGTGATGGGATGGGGCCCAGTATTAATAGGGGATGGGATGGGATGGAGCCCAGTGTTAATAGGGGATGGGATTGTGTCCCGTATTAATGGGTGAAGAGATTGGGCCCCGAATTGAAGGGAATGTGTTCAGAAAGCATTTCTCATGCAGTATATAAATGGTTCTATTAGAAAAGGAGCAAAACATGACCTTCTTTTGGGAAATAAGGTAGGGCAAGCAACAGATGTGTTAGTGGAGGAGCACTTTGGGACAGTAATCATAATTCAATTAGTTTTGAAATAGCTATGGAAAAGAATAGGTCTGATCCACAAATTGATTTTCAAAGTTGGGGCAAGGCTAAATTTGGATGGTTTTAGACAGGAGCTTTCAAACATTGATTGGGGGAGGCTCCAAATAAAGGGATGTCTGGTAAGTGGAAGCTTTCAAAAGTGAGTTAATGAGGGCTCAGGGATATGATGTTCCTGTTAGAGTAAAGGGTTATGCTGACAGGAGTAGGGAACCTGGATGACTAAAGTTACTGAGGTCCTGGTCAAGGAAAAGGAGGAGGCATATAAATGTATCGGCAGCTGGGATCAATGGAATTCTTTGAGAAGTATAGAGGATGTCGGAGTACACTTAAGAGAGAAATCAGGACAGCAGATAAGGTGAAGGAGAATCCAAAGGAATTCTGCAAGTACATTAAGGGCAAAAGAGTAACTGGAGAGGGAATAGGACCTCTTAAAGACTAACAAGGTCAGCTATGTATCAGCCACAAGAGATACGTGATATCCTAAATGAATATTTCTCATCACTATTTACTGTTGAGAAAGGCATGGTGCAAGGGATTCTGGGGAAATAAATAGTGATGTCTTAAAGAGAATCCACATTACAGAAGAGGAGGTGCTGCAAGTCTTAAAATGCATTAAGGGACCTGATGAAGTTTATCCCAGGACTTTATGGGAGGCTAGGGAGAAAATTGCAGGACCCCTAGGGGAGATATTTGTATCACTGACAGCCACGGGTGAAGTGCCCAAAGATTGGAGGGTGGCTAATGTTGTACCATTATTTAAGAAAGGCTGCAGGGAAATGCCTGGGAACTACAGACTGGCGAGTCTAACATCTGGAGTGGGTAAGTTGTTAGAGGGGATTCTGAGACACAGGATGTACATGCATTTGGAGAGGCAAGGACTCATTTTGGATAGTGAGCATGGTTTTGTGCATGGGAAATCAAGTCTTACAAATTTCTTTGAGTTTTTTGAAGGGGTGACCAAGAAAGTAGACAACGGTAGTACAGTAGATGTTTCAAACGGGAGACTAGCGACCAGCAACGTGCCACAGAGATCGGTGCTACGTCCACTTTTATTCATCACTTATATACAGTCTGGTATAACGCAATTGTTCCATTCTTGTGCAATCCCATGTTATAAGAAAATCACGCAATAGCAGCACCATTTAAACCAATGGGACTAGAATCGCTTTACAGCCAATACAGGTAAGAAAGATTTGCCTTGTATAAATCATGGTCTATATTCTTCAATCGTGTTATAGCCAATTCACACTGAAGAAACACGCGTTATAGCAGAATTGCCTGTAAATGATTTGGAGCAGAATTTAGGAGGTATGGTTAGTAAATTTGCAAATTACACCAAGATTATGGTGTGGTGGCCAGTGAGGAAGGTTATCTAAAATTACAAAGAGAACTTGATCAAAAATTGAGTCAATGAGGAATGACAGATGGAGTTTAATTTGGATAAATGTGAAGCATTGCATTTTGAGAAAACAAACATGGGCATGACTTATATAATTAATGGTTGGGCCCTGGGTAGTGATGTATAACAGAGAAACTTAGGGGTTCCGGTGATCATTCTTTGAAATTTGGGAATACAGCGAGATCTTTATCAACTGGGCCAGTGGGCTGAGGAATGGCAGATGGGGTTTAATTTAGTTAACGCAAGGTTTTGGTAGGTCAAATCAGGGCAGAACTTACACAGTCAATGGTATGGTCCTGCAGAGTATTCTAGAATAAAGAGATCTAGCTCCGTGAAAGTAGTCACAGGTAGACGTGGTGGTGAAGAAGGATTTCAGCATGCTTGCTTTCATTGGTCAGAGCACTGAGTGTAGGAGTTGAAAAAGGCCACATTTGGAGTACTGTGTGCAGTTCTCATCAGCCTACTACAGAAAATATATTATTAAACTTGAAATAGTGCAGAAAAGATTTACTAGGATGCTACATGGGCTGGAAGGTTTGAGTTATAAGGAGAAGCTAGATAAGATGGAACTTTGTTTCCCTGGAGTGTAAAGACTGAGGGATAATGTTATAGAGGTTGATAAAATCTATATAAGATAGATAGCTGACAGCTTTTTCCCATGGTATGGGAGTCTAAAACTAGAGGGCTTAAGTTTAAGTGAAAGGGGTAAGATACAAAATGATCCATGCGGGCAATTGTTTTCCACACAAACAGCAGTGGCCCCAAAACAGATCCTTGCGGCACACCACTGGTAACTGAGCTCCAGGATGAACATTTACCATCAATCACCATCCTCTGTCTTCTTTCAGTTAGACAATGTCTGATCCAAACCACGAAATCACCTTCAATCCTAAAACTCTGTATTTTGTGCAATAGTCCACTGTGTGGAACCTTATCAAAGGCCTTACACAAGTCCATATACACCACATCAACTGCTTTACCTTCATCCATCTGTTTTGTCACCTTCTTGAAGAACTCAATAAGGTTAGTTAGGCACGACATATCCTTCACAAAACAGTGTTGACTATCCCTAATCAAGTTATTCCTTTCCAGATGATTACAAATTCTATCTCTTATAACCTTTTCCAACACCTTACCCACAACTGAAGTAAGGCTCACTGGTCTATAATTAGTATGGCAGGTTGCATGGATTGGCCATACTAAATTGCCCATAGTGTCAAGGGATGTGCAGACTAGGTGGATCAGCCATGGGATATGCAGGGTTACAGAGATAGTGTAGAGGGAGTGGGTCTGGGTAGGAGGTTTGGTGTGGACCTGATGAGCCGAATGGCCTGCTTCCACACTCTTAGGGATTCTATGAATGTTTAACTTTTTGGACAATTGCAAAAGCCGGGGCTCCTCCTCCGCTGCTTTCTAGATCCTCATACCTGCCTCATTCACTGTCAAACATTCCTGTCCCTGACCATGGGACAATCTGAAATTCTGAATGTAAGGACTATGACTGCCTTCTGGAACAAAGTGTTCAACTTTTCCTCTCCCTAGAACTTGCAGTGTCCAAACCTCAAACTCCAGCTCACTAACTCACAGCAGAAGTTCCTCAAGCTATAGACGCTGAGTACAGACGTGGTTGCTGTTGATTGTACTGGCCTCCATCTGCCACAATATGCTACATCTGTGACACATCACCTATCTGGCCATCTTTGTCGTGTTTTATTTAACTAATAGGTTTTAAGTTTGGAAATACGACTGAATTGGTGTCTGTAGTTATACCAAGTAGATAAAGCCAGTGAAGAAATAAATTCAGTGCAACACTTATTTCTTCCTATACCAATTTGAATGCCTGCCTGTATTTACAGCATAAAATGTTACAAACCCACCAAACACTCTGCTCAGCTAATTAATGCCTTGAGCACCTAACTGCTTCTGGAGGCTAAAAACAGATATAAATATTTGCACCAAACTTCCAAGCAACACTCAAATCCAGTCAGAGTCACAATCTGTCTTCCGGACCCAAACTCTGGGAAACTCATGTCAGATCCCCCACCCTCTCCACCTCAGGAAACATCATTGGATACCACCTTCTTATGATCAGTTACCTGTATACTCTGCTCTTCCTGAGCCAGCTTTTGACTGTATGGCTTGTCGCATCTCTTCCACTGGAAGCTTCAGGTATTCAGCCCCATTACACACCTGGTAACAGAGAATGACATATGTGGTTACTTGGATTCAGGCGTGATGAGACCCTCCTGTTGATGTTATGACACTGTGTAAACCCGACACACAGAGCTCACTATTTAAAGTAAAAATTAACAATTTTATTCTTTAAATCCAACAGAGAACATTAAAAAAACAACTATCTACAACTCCTTTCTCTTAAGCCTATCTTCTACTTCCCACTCTACAATACTGGTGCAGTAAAAAATCCCGATTAAGAGTTACAAAAAAATTAACCACGTTTCAAAACCTATCAGCCTTGTCGATTTTCCTCTGTAGATTTTCCTTTGTATTCTCTTGGGTTACGTTTTCTTTGGTCTTCTGCTGCACAACTTTTCTTATGGGCAGGGACCTGTCAGAGAGATATTCGACTAGCAGGCTGTACTTGTTGGTGCACTTTGCAGTTCTCACCAACTGTTCAAAATGTCCACTTTTATACCCCAAAACGTTGGATCATTTCATTGGTTTGATGTTATCCCAAACAGTAAAATTCAAATTCGATTGGAATTTGGTATCTGAGGCATAATTTAAACTGATTGGCCAAATTTGAATTTGTTTTTGTTCCATGGCATCACAATTCCAGCTACTTGTTTCAACCAATTGTTACATTTTTAAGTTGTTCAGCACACTCTTTCAGTCAGTCCTTGCTAGCTTCCTCTCTCTCTTAAAGGTACAGTACACACCTGTACTTTCAGAACATTGGTTACCGGTATTCAGAGCAGGCTGGTCAAGGCTAGTCAACCATTGAAATTAAGAGATGAGCAGTTACCAGCAATACGTTTTTGATTCCAACAGCTCTCAGCTCCAACTACCAAACTCAGAAATTTAGCTCAGCTGTTTGTCCATTCATGGAATTGGGAAAGACTAGACCAAAGCTTGTTGAAGGGTGGTGCTGTCACTCCCTATGTAGGTGGTACTATGGAGTCAGCATGGGTCATCTGTTTATTGGGAACCATGCAATATTCCCAGCCACTTGTCAATTCCCTGCTTCCTTTCCCCAACTCAAAACAATGACTCCTGGAAAAACCCTGCCCCAACATCCGACCTCCTGGAAGGCAGCACCAAGCAAAACACAATAAACTGAGGTAGAGATGGAGTCCGGAACACTTAGGAAGATGGAAAGGGCTCATCTTGGCTAGCATGTTGTTCTGGAGTCTACATCTTGAGTCAAATATGACAACAAAGTTATGAATGGTCTGATTTCACCTCCAACAGTAAACCAGCTTTGTAGCAGAACCACAGGCAATGGTTTTAGCCTTTCTAAGTTTTACTTGGAGGATGTACCTAGTCATTCAACATTAGCTGTCAGGTAAGCAATTTAAGAAATTAGAGACATTGAAAGGATCAGGGAAGATGATGGTAATGTAGGGTTGGGGTTGTCCAGAAAATCTGACATGTTTTCAAATGATGTTGCCAAGGCATAGCAGAGAGAAACGTGAGAGTTAAGAAAAGATCCTTGGAAGCATCAAGTTCTCTGCTTTATCTTTCCAATCTTTTTTCACAAATTACTACAATTTCAGTACTGAGCACAATTCATGCATGTTCTTTCAAATATCTATCAGGAATTTGATAACTGCATTTGTAATCCATTTGATATTCAGGCTAAGTTTCCTACATTAGGTAAAGCCAACACTGCAGAAGTTCTTCAATGACTATAAAGAGGTTTGGGACATTGTTGTGAAGAATGCCATATAAATGCAAAGAGGCTGGGGAAAGGTACGTGGAATCACCATCTCAACTACCTTTCCCCCAGCCCCACCACCCTCCCTCTTTCTTTCTCAGTCCCCTTCCCCCTCTCCAGTCCTGATGAAGGATCCTGCCCAAAACGTCGACTGTCCTGGTCTTGTAATGTTGCTTGACCTGCTGTGCTTTTTTGAGCTTCACTCTGACCTTCCAGCATCTGCAGCCCTCACTATCTCCATATAAACACAAGTCAATGTTTCTCTTTCCCTCTCTCACTATCCAATCACTACTTTGTGGTTAATATCTCTGTTTATCAGCTTAAATATACATGCTTCTTAAATTCTAACTGTGTATTGGTGAACATTCTCAGGTTGGTGCAAATACTGTTACAAGGAGATTACATAATTACTCTCCCACATCACCTCTGTATCAGCTGGGGGAGACTTGCAGAATACCTTTATTATAGAAAGGGCTGAGGACTGGCAGATGAAGTTTAATTTGGATATATGTCAGATGTAACGAACAAGGGCAGCACTTACTCAGCTAATGGTAGGGTCCTGGATAGTGTTATCTACAGAGAGACCACAGGGGTTCAGGTACATAATTCTTTGAAAGTTGCATCATAGGTAGACAGGTTGGTTAAGAAGGTGTTTAACGTGCTTGCCTTCACTGCTGAGTATAGGAGTTGGGACGTTATGTTGAGGTTGTACAAGATGTTGGTGAGGCCACTTTCGGACTACTGTGTTATATTATAGAAAAGGCATTATTAAATCAAAAAAGTTTCACAACATGTTACCCAGACTGGAGGGTTTTACTTATAAGGAGAGGTTGGAAAGGCTGGACCTTTTTTGACTGGAGCATAGGAGGTTGAGGGGTGACCTTATCGATGTTTATAAAATCCTGAGGGGCATAGATAAGATAAATAGCAAAGGTCTTTTCCCGAGGATGGGGGAGTTCAAACTAAAATGCCGATAGTGTTCAGGGATGTGTAGGTTAGGTGCATTAGTCAGGGGTAAATGTAGGATGATGAGGTAAGGGAAGGGGTCTGGGTAAGTTACTCTTCGGATGGTCTGTGTGGACTTGTTGGGCCAAAGGGCATGTTTCCACACTGTAGGGATTCTATTCATATAAGTTCCCCTCCAAGCCACTCACCATCCAAACTTGGAAATATATTAAGGGCTATACGGTGGCTCAGTGGTTAGCACTGCTGCCTCACAGCACCAGAGACCCGGGTTCGATTCCCACCTCAGGCGACTGTCTGTTTGAAGCTTGCACATTCTCCCCGTTTCTGCGTGGGTTTTTCCCAGGTGCTCCAGTTTCCTCCCACAATCCAAAGATGTGCAGGTCAGGTGAACTGGCCATATTCAATTGCCCATAGTGTTAGGTGCATTAGTCAAGGATAAGTACAAGGTAAGGGAATGGGTCTGGGTGGGTTACTCTTCGGAGGGTCAGTGTGGACGTGTTGGGCAAAAGGGCCTGTTTCCATACTGTAGGGAATCTAATCTAATCATATTTTTTAGGTGAGAAAAGAAAAATTTAAAAGGGACCTGAGGGGTAACATTTTTACACAGAGGGTGATTTGTACGTGGAATGAACTTCCAGAAGAAGTGGTGGATGCAGGTACATTTACAACATTTAAATGACATTTGTACAAGTACATGAATAGGAAATGTTTACAGGGATGTGCGCCAAATGCAGGCAAATGGGACTAGTTTAGTTTGGTTAATTTGGTCAGCATGGACGACTTAGACCAGATATACATGCTGTATGACTATATAAGTCTAAGACCTCATCTTTTTTGGACTATAGACTGGAAATGAGAAACTGGGCATTGCCTTAAGGAGAGAAGGTGAAAGGAGTTGTTTGTAACTTCAAAAAAAAAACCCAACTGTATATTAGCTTCAATGTTGAGTTTTGGGGACATTGAGTCCAGGCAAAGTAGCACTATTTGATGTAGGTTCAGGAGAGTTCAGCATAGCTACAAGCCTCTGACTGGTCAGGTTGCAGTTTAACACAGATTCTGATCCTCTCTTGTCCAGAATTGGCAAAGTTGATCAATTTCACTTCCAATTTCCGCCCTGCTCTCACCTTCACCTGGTCCAAATCCTCCCTCCACTTCCATAACATTTCTGTTTTCATTTCTGGAGACAGGCTGGACAATATTATATACTACAAACCCACTGATTCCCACACTCCTGGACTATACATCTTCACACCCTGCTCCTTTTTGCGATGATACTGTGACTTCAAGAGGTGTATTTCGTCCTTGTTCTTTTGGGACAGGTTTTAAGGCTGTGGTGGAAGCAGTCTACCAGGGCCACTAGCTTGTGAGACCTTGGGATTTTTTTGAAGAAAAAGGTGGAACAATACAAGCAGCTTGAATGGATATGGTCAAGCTTTCACAGAACTAGGACTTTTAGTTTTAGCTTTAAGCAGTTGCTGTCCCTCTCTCGGTTACAGCCAAAAGCTGGGCATGCTCTTCCTGTTACTGCAGTTGCATGTGAGTCAATCTGTTTTTATGAACTTGCCTTTTGCAACGGGCATGTTTATGGGCTGTTATTATATTGGAACAGTTAATTAGTAACAGTTACTACATCTATTATTCTGTTGAGCATTCCAATACATTATTCCAATTACTTCTTTCTTTTGTTCTATTTTAACTATAGTGGATGAACATTTTGCTTTAAACTGGTAGTTTGACCAATTGAATTGCACCTGGAACATAACATCTCATGTTTACCTTTAAAAAAGAAAAAGTTAGGTTCTAGACTATATTCAAAATAGTTTGAGGGGGGTTTGGTCTGGTCCACTTTAAAGATTCTATAGCATTCTCCAGTTGTATGTGTTTTGATGATACTACCTTCCACAGAGGAGCCTCAGAAATGCTCATCCTTTTTCTCAACTGAGAATTCCCTGTCAGTCCGACCCACTTCCCGGACTTCTGTGCCCACCTCTTCTCTCCCCTCCCACAACTTTGGAGGTGTCCCTCTGGTCCTCACTTCCCACCCCACCATCATGCACATCCAAAGGATCATAAACCACGATTTACATCACCAGAATCATATAAAATTCCTCTTTTATTGTCAGCATTCCACAGGAACTATTCTCTCCAGGTCACCCTGGACAACAACTCCTCCATTCCTAAGACTTCCCGATACCATTGCAAAAGATATAACACCTACCTGTTTACTTCCTCTCTCTTCACTATCCAAGGCTCCAGCCATGCTGTACATCTCTATGACTGTATGACTATGCACCCTCCAGGTGAAGCAACAATTTACTTACACTTCATTCAACTTAGACTACTGTATTCACTTTGACACAGGGGAGACAGAATGCAGACAGGGTGATTGCTTGCAGAACACCAACAGTCTGTCCACAAAATGACCCTGAGTTACCAGTTGCTTGCCACTTCAACAAACCACCATGTTCCCTGTCTAACATTTCTGTCTTGGGCCTGCTGTGGTGCTCCAGTGAGGCTCAGCGCAGGCTGGAAGAACAGCAGATCACTTAGCGAGTTTTGAGAAGGTCTATACCTCAGCTTGTGGTTCTGGATGTAGAGTCATAGAGATGTACAGCATGGAAACAGACCCTTCAACCTGTCCATGCCGACCAGATATCCCAACCCAATCTAGTCCCACCTGCCAGCACCCGACCCATATCCCTCCAGACCCTTTCTATTCACATACCCATCCAAATGCCTCTTAAATGTTGCAATTGTACCAGACTCCACCACTTCCTCTGGCAGCTCATTCCATACACGTATCACCCTATGTGTGAAAACGTTGCCCCGTAGATCTCTTTTATATCTTGCTCCTCTCACCCTAAACCTATGCCCTCTAGTTCTGGACTCCCCAACCCCAGGGAAAAGACTTTGCCTATTTACCCTATCCATGCCCCTCATAATTTTGCCCACTCAGCCTCCGACGCTCCAGGGAAAACAGCTCCAACCTGTTCAGCCTCTCCCTATAGCTCAAATCCTCCAACCCTGGCAACATGCTTGTAAATCTTTTCTGAACCCTTTCAAGTTTCACAACATCTTTGTGATAGGAAGAAGACCAGAATTGCACACAATATTCCAACAGTGGCCTAACCAATGTCCTGTACAGCTGCAACATGACCTCCCAACTCCTGTATTAAATACTCTGACCAATAAAGGAAAGCATACCAAACGCCTTCTTCACTATCCTATCTACCTGCGACTCCACTTTCAAGGAGCTATGAATCTGCACTCCAAGGTCTCTTTGTTCAGCAACACTCCCTAGGACATTACCATTAAGTGTATAAGTCCTGCTAAGATTTGTTTTCCCAAAATGCAGCACCTCGCATTTATCTGAATTAAACTCTATCTGCCACTTCTCAGCCCATTGGCCCATCTGGTCAAGATCCTGTTGTAATCTGAGGTAACCCTCTTCGCTGTCCAATACACCTCCAATTTTGGTATCATCTGCAAACTTACTAACTGTACTGCTTATGCTCGCATCCAAATCATTTATGTAAATGACAAAAAGTAGGTTTGCTTGCTGAACTGGAAGCTTCGTTTTCAGGCGTTTCGTCACCATACTAGGTAACATCTTCAGTGAGCCTCCGGTGAAGCACTGGTGTTACGTCCTGCTTTCTATTAATAGTCTTCCTTGGGTTGGTGATGTCATTTCCTATTCTTTTTCTCACAGGGTGGTAGATGGGGTCCAAATCGATGTGTTTGTTGATAGAGCTCTGGTTGGAATGCCAAGCTTCTAGGAATTCTCGTGCCTGTCTTTGTTTGGCTTGTCCTAGGATGGATGTGTTGTCCCAGTCAAAGTGGTAACCTTCCTCATCTGTATGTAAGGATACTAATGAGAGAGGGTCATGTCTTTTTTTGGCTAGTTGATGTTCATATATCCTGGTGGCTAGTTTTCTGCCTGTTTGTCCAATGTAGTGATTGTTTCAGTCCTTGCAAGGTTTTCTGTAAATGACGTTTGTTTTGCTTATTGTCTGTATAGGGTCTTTTAAGTTCATTAGCTACTGTTTTAGTGTGTTGGTGGGTTTGTGGATTACCATGATGCCAAGAGGTCTGAGTAATGTGGCAGTTATTTCTGACATATCTTTGATGTAGGGGAGAGTGGCTAGGGTTTCTGGGTGCATTTTGTCTGCTTGTTTGGGTTTGTTGCTGAGAAATCGGTGGACTGTGTTCATTGGGTACCCATTCTTTTTGAATACACTTTATAGGTGATTTTCCTCTGCTCTGTGTAGTTCCTTTGTGCTGCAGTGTGTGGTGGCTTGTTGAAATAATGTTCTAATGCAGCTCTGTTTGTGGGCGTTGGGATGATCACTTCTGTAGGTCAGCATTTGGTCCGTATGTGTTGTTTTCCTGTAGATGCTGGTTTGAAGTTCCCCATTGGCTGTTTACTACTGTGACATCTCGGAATGGAAGTTTGTTGCTGTTTTCCTCCTCTGTAGTGAATTTTATGCCAGTAAGGGTATTATTGATGGTCTTGAAGATTTCCTCTCAGAAAAACTTCATTTAGTCATTGAAAGAAGTACATTACAAAAGCTAAAAGACAAAGAAACACTCTGGTTCTAACGAGCGTCCCCATTATATCTTTTTCTTCTGTGCGGAGCTTTCAGATCCTTGCATGATAGCAACTTCCAGAACCAGGGATCAATGCTGTGCACAGTGTCACAGGCTCTTCGTATAGCTACATGAGCAGCTTGGATGAAACACTGGCTGCAGCCAGTGAACTGCAAATGGATGACGTTACCCAGCCATATGCTAACTTTTTGAGTTTTTGTACAAGTGCTGAACATTCACATTTTCAAGTTGTGTACCTTTTAAAAATATATAATTTTCCTATTTTAATGACCAAAATGAATAATTCCATATTCCCTGATATACTTTATATTCCACCTTGTTGCCCAGTCTATATCTCTTTGTAGACCCTTTGTGTCCTTCTCAAAACTAACATTCCAGGCTAACTTTCTGTGGTCAGCAAAGTTTGATACATTATTTTGTCACTTCATCCAAGTCATTAATATATATCATAAACAGTTAGAGCCCCAATACTAACCTTGGCAGTGCTAGTTACAATCTGCCAATTTGAAAACAGGAGAAAGTAAGGACTGTAGATGCTGGAGATCAGAGTCAAAATGTGTGGTGCTGGAAAAGCACAGTCGGTCAGGCAGCATCTGAGGAGCAGGGCAGTCAATGTTCCGAGCTGATGAAGTTGAAACGTTGACTCTCCTGCTTCTCAGATGCTGTCTGACCAGCTGTGCTTTTCCAGCGCCTCAATTTGAAAATACCCCATTTGTCCCTATTCTAGACTTTCTATTGTCAACCAATCTTCTATCTACACTAGTATAGTTCATAGCAACTTTTCAAATGCCTTTTGAAAATCCAGTATTACCTTTTATCATTCATTCGGGATGTGGCATTCACAGGCTAGAGTAGCATTTATTGCCCAGACCTAATTACCCAGAGGGCAGTTAAGAGTCAACAACAAAGCTGTGGGCCTGTAGTCAGATGTAGGCCAGACCAGGTAGGTATGACAGTTTCCCTCTCTAAAGGACATTGGTGAATCAGATGGCTTCTTCCAATAATTCACAGTTGTTTCACAGTCATCATGAGATCCTTAATCCCAGATTTTTATTGAATTCAAGTTTCATCATCTGCAATTACGGGATTTGAACTGGGCCACCACAACATTCCCTGGGTCTCTGGATTAATAGTTTGGTGATAATACCACTGGATCATTGCAATCTCTCCCACTACATCTACTAGTCCCTCTTTCTGTATCCTACTGGTGTCATCCTCAAGAATACTCCAAAAAAATTGTCAAACAGGATTTAATTTTTGTAAAAACTTGTGCTGACTTGTTAAAATCATATGCAATTTTCTAAATGCATTTGGGGTGGCATGGTGGCTCAGTGGTTAGTACTGCTGCGTCACAGCACCAAGGACTGATTCCCGCCTCAGGTGACTGCATGGAGTTGACACATTCTCCCCTTGTCTGCATGGGTTTCCTCCGGGTGCTCCAGTTTCCTCCCACAATCCAAAGATGTGCAGGTCGGGTGAATTGGTCACGCTAAATTGCCCATAGTATTAGGTGCATTAGTCAAGGGTAAATATAGGATAGGGGAACGGGTCTGGGTGGGTTACTCTTCGGAGGGTCAGTGTGGACTTCTTGGGCCAAATGGCCTGTTTCCATACTGTAGGGAATTTAATCTAATCACTAATATTTCCTCAGTAATAGATGGTAGCATTATTATGTCTGGCTTACCTATAGCTTGCTGTCCCTTCTTTCCTGAATAGAACCACAGAGATCTACAGCACAGAAAAGGCTTTTCATCCCATCACATCTGCACCAGTCAAAAGCAATCACCAACTATTATAAGCACTTGGTCCATAACTCTGTATGCCTTGGCATTGCAAATGCACATCTAAATGCTTCTTAAATATTATGAGGGTTTCTGCCTCTTATCATCCTACAGTGAGTTCCAGAATATCTATTCTAAAAACCAAAAGAACCGCAAATCAGAAACTAAAACAGAAGCTGCTGGGAAAGGTCAGCAGTTCTGGCAGCATCAGTGAAGCGAAATCGGAGTTAACGCTTCGGGGCCGTTCTGAGGAAGGGTCACCTGATCTGAGACATTTCCTGTCTGCCCTACCTATGTCTCCCATAATTTTATATATCTCAATCAGGTCCCCTCTCAATCTCCTCTGCTCCAAAGAAAACAACCTCAGACTGTTCAACCTCTCTTTGTAACTGAAACTCTCCAGCCCGGACAACATCCTGTAAATCTCCTTTGCACCCTCTCCAGTGCAATCACATTCTTCCCATAATGTGGAATGCAGAACAGTACAGAATACGCCAGCTGTGGACTAACCAATATTTTATACAGTTCCAGCTCATTCTATAAAATAACATCCCTGCTCTTAAACTCTATGCCTCGACTAATAAAGGCAAGTATCCCATACGGCTTCTTAACCATTTTATCCACCTGTCCTGACACCTTAAGGGTCTGATGTACATACACACTGAGGTCCTTCTGGTTCTCTGTGTTTCCCAGGGTCTTATCATTCATCATAGAATCCTTGCCGTGTTTGTCCTGCCCAAGACCATCACCTCATATTTATCTGGATTGAACTGCCACTGATCAGCCCATTTATATCCTCTACCAATTTTTGTATCCACAAACTTATTGGTCTGTCTTCCTACATTCAAGTCTAAATCATCTGCGTACACCTCAAACAGCAAGGGCCACAATACTGACTCCTCTGCAACCACGTTGGACATGGACTTCCAGTCGGGAAAACACCCATCAACCAACACCTTCTGCTTCCTGCCACTCAGACAATTGTGGATCCAATTTGCCAAATTACCTTGGATCGCAAGGGCTTTTCCGTACTTTTGCTAATAGGCTCCCAGGCAGGATCTTATCAAAAGCCTTGACGAAGTTCAAGTAAACTATATCAAAAGCATTACCCTGATCGACATGCCCGGTGTTAAGACGGACCCGGAGGGTCCCGTCTTTGCGTGTTCTTTTGGAAGGAGAGACTCACACTGGCAACTATGATTAGACGCAGACAGCAGTTTATTCACACCGCAGTGAAATCTCCCCAACACCGGTCATCTCTGAAAAATTCACTCAAGTTGGTCAGACATAACCTCCCTTAACAAAACCATTCCATCTGTTCTTGAGTTATCATTACCTCCTCAAATACAGATTAATTGTGTTTCTCAGAATTGCTTCCAATAGTTTCCATACCACGGAGGTTAGACTGACTGGCCTGTAGTTTCTTGGTTTATCCCTTGCTCCCTTCTTGAATAACAGTGCTACATTGGCTGTTCTCCAGTACCTCTCTGTGGCCAGAAAGGAATTGAAAACCTTTGCAAACATCCCTGCTGTTTTCTCTCTCGCCTCACTCAACAACCTGGGATACATTTCATCCAGCCCTGGAGATTTGTCTACTTTTAAGCCTGCTGGGCCCTCAGAACCTCCTCTTTTTCTATGCTAGTTATTAAAATTGTATCACAGACCTTCTTCCTGATTTCTATATCCATATTATCCCTCTTACTATTACACTTGCCAACTTCCAATTTGTTATGATTGTTCCAGATTCTCAGGAACTTTGAAAAGTCATAGCTACCACATCCTCTCTCTCTGCAGTGATCTCTTTGAATCCTATGATACAGTCAGTCTTAGGGATTTGTTGGATATAGGTGCCTCAAATTTCTCTAGTACTTTTTCTTTGTTGATATTAATTTCCTTATTCTTCTCACTTTTATTAGCCCTTAGATTACCATCTTTTTATGGGATATAATGGTTTTCTTCTACTGTGAAGACAGACACAAAATATTTGTTGATTGCTTTTTTTTCCTCATTCCTTATTCTCCTGTCCTCTATTTAAGGGACCAACCTTTACTTTAGCTACTCTCTTCCCTTCTACATATTTGTAAACATTCTTACAAACTGTTTCTACATTCTTGGCTAGTTTACAGTCATTCTACTTTTCTCCCCCTTCCTCTTACCAACATTTTGGTTACACTTTGCTGGTTTCTAAAACATTGCTGATCTTTTGATTTAGTACTACTGCTTACATTGTTAATTCTTTTGATTTAATGCTATATCCAATTTGCTTTACAAGTCATGGATGGATCTTTGTCATTACATTTTGTTTTTCGATGGAATGTGTTGTTCTTGAACATTTTAAATGTTTAAATCTTTAAATGTTTCCCACTGTTTATTTACAGCTATACTCAGAGTCCATTTATCCATCAATCATAGGCAGTTCCCCTCTCATATCGATGTAATCAGCTTTGTTCAACGTTCCGGCTGGTCGTTGGGGTATGTACTTTTCATAATTTATACATAGAATGTTGTGTATATGGAATGAGCTACCATGATAATGCAAAGGTACAGTACAGAGGCATTTAAGCAAAGGCTTGGAAATCACGGCTCCAAAAAGGTTGTTCCTTCAGGATACAGAGGAGTCAAAACCTGGGACCAAGTTAGAACCAATAAAGTAGCTGCAACTTTCCTAAATCTAGATGCCTTTTCCTTGTAAAAGGACTGTTCTTATTAAAAATGCAAATGTAACCTGAAGTTATCAGTCTCACCAAGATTCTTAAAGCACACAGGACTAAACAGTGTTTCAACACAGAGTTCAGGATAACACACAAGCATATTCAGCTCAATCAACATTATATTTTGTCAGATTAGAAACAAGAAATCAGAAGTCTCCCATCTCCCCAGCAAAAACATTCCCACTGTCCTACACACACTGTTAGATAAAATCTAGATTGAGATACAAAGTAAAAGACCATATACATTGACTCTCACTGAGGTACGGTTCCACAGACAATGATTCGGCTTGATTAAAGTTCCACAGGCATGGCTCTCACTGGGTCTCTATCTCTCTCTCTCTGGGGTGCAGTTCCACAGGCAGTTATTCTCATTGGGGTATAGGTGCCACATGCAGTGAATGTCATTGGGGAAAGGGTCCACACAAAGAAACTTTCAGTGGGGTACCGGGTCTAGCAATAACTCTCAAAGAACAAAAGAACAAAGAAAATTACAGCACAGGAACAGCAATGAAAATAATCCTAATCTCACTGGGGTATATACACCGCCTATCACTGGGGTACAGTCCCACACACACTGACTCTTACTGGGGTACAGTCCCACACACACTGACTCTCACTGGGGTACAGTCCCACACACACTGACTCTCACTGGGAAACAGCTCCCACACACACTGACTCTCACTGGGATACAGCTCCCACACATACACTGACTCTCACTGGGGTACAGCTCCCACACACACTGACTCTCACTGGGGTACAGCTCCCACACACACTGACTCTCACTGGGATACAGCTCCCACACACACTGACTCTCACTGGGGTACAGTCCCACACACACTGATTCTCACTGGGAAACAGCTCCCACACACAGACTCTCACTGGGATACAGCTCCCACACACACTAACTCTCACTGGGGTACAGTCCCACACACACAGACACTCACTGGGGTACAGTCCCACACACACAGACACTCATTAGGGTACAGTCACACACACACAGATTCTCACCGGAGTACATGTTCGATACACACTGACTCTCACTGGGATCCAATTTCTCACATACTGACTTTCACTGGGGAAAAAGGTGCTGACAGCGCTCTGGGATCTCTGTCTGGATAGTTTTTGCTAACAAAAATGTTAAAATTTCAGCAGGTTGATGAATAATGGATGAAAGGTGGAAACTAGCAGTTAGGTTGCAGTTCAAACAGGGATGTAAATAACACATATCATTGGTGTGGTGTAAATGGCATTTGACACATCCCAGGTGCTAGCCTGGGAAAGACAGTTAAACAGCAGCAAACAGAGTTAACTAGTAGACCTGTAAGTGTAGCTGAAAAGGGTGTTTTTTCTCACTCATGACAAACGTTGGCTCTCTTCTTTCATCTCTCTGTTTGTGTAGAATAGAGGGTTGGGCTCAACAGGCTATATTTTTTGTCCACTGCCCCTTTCTCAGCAGTCTGTTTGAAAACAGCAAGTGCAATTTGGATGGACAGATCGCAGGATACGGCTCAGCTCTATTGCAAGGCATTACCTCACACAATCAACCTCACTCACAATAAATGCTTATGAGCAGACCACAGCCCACACTTGAAACTGATTCCTTTCCCAGGACATGGGGCTGCACAGTCGTTCCCTGTGAATGGAACATTACTGGGGCCTGGCATTTCATGACAGGGTAAGAGTTCAAAGGGTCAGCACTTATAGTCAAAGGTTAACACACAAATGTTGGACTCCAATCAGCACAGGTTTACAATTCCTCTCAAACAATGGGACTTAGATGGTGATCCAATTTACAGTGAGACACCCAGCTCTATCAGTCATTACACAACATCTCCATTTATACTTAAGTTGCTCATTCATTTTGCATTCACATCAATGGTCAGTTCACATTGAATACAGACGTAGTGGCTGTTACGCTGGATTATCCAGCCACACCAGTTGCAAGTTGTGCAGATGGTGTGTTCTGTCCAGCTGTGGGCCCACGTGCCCGGTGTTGTCTCAGCCTTGAGCTCAGCCCTGTTGCCTTGACATTCTGGGATGATACGGTAACCAGCTGGTGGGCCAGGACAGTGCACTGTGGGCTGAGTTTTGCAGCTACAATTTGCTCCCCTAATTTTTTTTAAAGAGGCTCTTACGTACAGGGGTATGTAATACAGGGTAGTTGATCTGTGATGTGGTGGATAGCCACTGCCAGGTAAATTTTTAAAAGTTAAGGGGCTACCACACAGCCCTGTGCAACATCAGGCCATACATTGATAGTCTCTTTCACAGTTCAAATTCAAGCTCACTGCAGTCATTTCTCATGAACTATGTACAGGATTGTCCTGAAGATGTTTGGACAATTTGGTTGTTGTCAGCAAAATTCACAGACCTTTGGTGATTTATTGAGTTGTAAAGACTGTCTTGTAAGTTTTCTGTATTTTTAATTGTGGACTGAAATGAGAAAATAGCTGTTGTAAAATGAACGATTGTTGCACAAGTGCTGCATGTTTTGAAAGGACGCAATGTAAAAAAGCACAATTTACACAGTTGCAATAGCTTGCAGATGAGCTGGAACCAAGGGCTGTACAAAGGGAGATTCAGCCAGTAACAAGTAATCATGATTTGGAGATGTCGGTGTTGGAGTCGGGTGTACAAAGTTAAAAATCACACAACACCGGATTATTATCCAACAGGTTTAATTGGAAGCACTAGCTTTCTGAGCGGTGCTCCTTCATCAGGTGGTTGCCATATGGCCTGCTTTCACACGTAGGGATTCTATGATTTGTCTTCTGACAACAAAGACTGTGTCAGACAGGGGCTCCTTTTGAAGGTCTGTAACCTCACTATGTTTCTGGCAGGATTTCTTCAAGCTCAGGAAGGTAGTGATTCAAGAGTTTGTCCTGGGGATTTCCCTGGACAACAGGCAAACTACTCAGTTTCCACACTGAAACTTTCTCTCTCTTTAATCTCACGCCTGTACTGCAATGAGACATGGACTGTGCATCAGTGACACACAACAGTAATGCTTCAAACTCATCCTTCAGATTCAAAGGGAGGTGACATTGAACAAATGCTAGTGTCGTTACTGAGGTCAGCTCCTTAAGTATTCAGGCAAAATTTCTTCAAAATCAGTGGCTCAGTGGTTAGCCTCACTTCCTCAGAGCACCAGTGGCCCAGGTTCAATTCCAGCCTCAGGCGATTGTCTGTGTGCAGTTTGTACATTTTCCCCAGTCTGCATGAGTTGCCTCCCGGTGCTCCGGTTTCCTCCCACAGTCCAAAGATATGCAGGTTAGGTGGATTGGCTGTGTTATATTGCCTACTGCATCTAGGGATGTGCAGGCTAGGTTGGTTAACTTTGGTAAATGTGGGATTATAGGGATAGGGTGGAATGTTTTTGGAGGATCGGTGATTGCTTGATGGGTCGAATAGCATCTATCTGCACTGAAGAGATTCTAGGATTGATTGGCTATACTGAACTGGATACTGTACCCCACCCAATCTGAGCAAGCGGATCTGATCTCACCCAATTTGAACAAATCTGCCCCTCCATCCAATCTGAGTGCAGCAGTTCTGCCCCGCCTACACCTGTCCCCATAACAAAGGATTGCAACAACAAATCCTGTGAACCCTGGCTACCAAAAAATATACATGATTATGGCAGATATTAAGAGTTTAAAACAGTAGAAACATAGAAAACAAGTTCAGGAGTAGACCTTCGCACCCGCACTACCATTCACTAGGATCATGGCCGAAAGCAGTACAGAATGTGCCTAGGCAAACAAAACAGGGCATGAAAGAATAATGGCAGGTAAAATAAAGGAAAATCCTCAGGTATCTTACATGTATATTAAACATAAAAGGACAGTATAGAATCCATTAAGGACCATAGTGGTAAGTTGTGCATGGAGCCAAAGGATGTAAGGTAGGGTTGTAAACCAATACTTTGCTCACCAGTGGGTATAGAAATCAGGGAGAAGGGCTATGATATACTTAAAAATATTAGCATAGACAACGATGCAGTTCTGAGTGGCCTGGAAGGCTTAGATTTCCAGGACCAGATGAAACCTACCCCAGGCTGATGGGTGAGGGAAGGGGGGGGGGGGGGGGGGGAAGTAACAGAGGCATTGGCAATTCCTCCCTAGTCACAGAGGAGGTGCTGGTGGCCTGGAGAACTGCTAATGTGATATCGTTATTCAAGAAATGGTGCACGAGATAAACCAGGAAACTAAAGCTAGTCAGTCGAACCTTGGTGGTGGGGAAGAAAGTGGAAGCGATTCTAAGGGACAGAATTTGAAGAGGAAGGGATTTATTAACGGTTTTCTTGAGCAGAGGCCATGTCTGACCAATGAATGAATTTTTTGAAGTTGTAAATACTTGGGCTTCAGCAATGCTTTTGTTAGGGTCCCACATGGGAGACTGATAGTGAAGCCAAGAGCCAATTATATGAAAGATGTGATTGAACTGGAGAGGGTGCAGAGGACAGATACAGGATGTTGCCTGGGCTGGAGAGTTTTTGTTATGAAGAGAGTTTGGACAGACTAGGCTATTCTCCTTGGAGCACAAGAGACTAAAGCGGTGGGAGGAGCTATGACTGAGATATATAAAATTATGAAGGGCATAGATGGGGTAGACACAAAGAAACATTTCCCTTGGTGGAAGGATCAATGATCAGAAGGTGAGGAAGTTCAGAGGGGATTTGAGGGAAAATTCTTTCACTCTAAGATTGGTAAGAATCTGGAACTCACTGCCTATAAGGATGGTAGGGAGGAAACCTTGATAACATTTAAGAAGTATTTAGATGTTCAAGGCACACAGGGCTTTGGGTCAAGTGCTAGAAAATGGAATTGAGGATTTTAATAATTAGGTGGCTGTTTCTTTTTAAAACTAGTGCAATTCGATGAGCTGGAAGGCCTTTCCTTTATGGCACAATGATGAAGGCTTACAATACTTTCTTATTTGGAACTTAAGTTCTAAACTGAAGGATAAGAATATGTACTCAGCCTTACTATACTCGCTGTACACTCATGACTGTGTGGCCAATTTTGATCCTAACTCCACCTGTAAGTCTGCTAACAACACCGCTGTGTAGGGTGGATCTCAAATAAGGATGACAGAGTACCAGAAAGAGATAGAGTGCTTGGTGGCATGGTGTAAAGATATCAATCTCTCCCTCAATGACAGCAAAACAAAAGAGCTGGTCATTGACTTCAGGAAGCAAGGTGGAGAGCATGCTTGTCGCTACCATGGGTGCTGAGATAGAGATGGTCAGGAGCGTTGGGTTCCAAGGAGTGATACTCATCAACAATCTGTCCTCGTCCACCCACACTGATGCAACAGTCAAGAAAGCACAACACCTCTACCTCCTCAGGAGACTAAGGAAATTTGGCATGTCTGGAAAATGCTAACCAATTTTCAGCATAGAAAGCATTCTATCCAGATGCGTCATGGCTTAGAATGGCAACTGCTCTGGACATAGTCCAGTCTTTCAAGCAAGCCAACCTTCCATCCATTGAGGAGAAAGTGAGGTCTGCAGATGCTGGAGATCAGAGCTGAAAATGTGTTGCTGGAAAAGCGCAGCAGGTCAGGCAGCATCCAGGGAACAGGAGAATCGACGTTTCGGGCATAAGCCTTTCGGCTCACAATGTTGTGCCAAACATGATGCCAAATTAAACTAATATCTTCTGCCTGCCCATGGTTCATATTACCCCATTCTTTGCTTATTCATATGCCTATCCAAAAGCCCCTTAAATGTCCCAAACATATCTGCCTCCAACACTACCCTGGCAGTATGTTCTGGACACTTGCCCCTCACGCTTCCTTTGAACTTACCCCTCTTACGTTAAGTGCATGTCCTCTAGTATTAGACATTACAATTCTGACTGTAAATTCTATCTATGTCTCTCATAAACTTCTATCAGGTCTCCTCTCAGCCTCCTCTGCTCCAGAGAAAACAACCCTTCATCCAGCCTCTCCTGATAGCTCATACCCTCGAATCCAGGCAGCATTCTGGTAAATGTCTTCTGCACCCTCTCCAAAGCCTCTACATGCTCCCTGTAATGTGGTAACCAGAAATGAATGCAATTATATGGTATGATCTGCCTGCACTGCATCATAAAACCAAGCTGTGCCGAGGTACATGTGAGAATAATAAGTTAAATCAAATCAAACCAAATCAACTTCGAAGAACCAGGATCAAACCATAAACATCAGAGACAGACCCTGTTGGTTGGAATCATAGCTAAATTCCACCATTAATTGGGTAATAGCTGAGTAGAATTGAGAGTCTTAACTTGCTTACTACTGAGATGTCATTTTGGTTGCTACATGCAATAAACTTTAAACTATTGTTTCAATATTTGATTTCTTAACAATTGTGGTGGTTTACCCACAACAATCTAAAGGAACCAAAATGTTTAATCTGGCAAACTGTTCTAAGGAAGTAGATGCTTCTAAAAGTTCAAATTCTAAACTTGTATTGTGTCGTCGACAGCTGGGTGGGAGTGTACATGCTTGGTTCCACTGTTAGCTATTCAGTGCTGGTTAGAGAATCATCTGCTTATGCAACATAACCACTTCAAGGACTATGTCGCGTCCAAATACTATTCTTTTACAACACCTTCCAGAAAGACAGTTTGGATCGACATTTAGAGAGATGCAAAGGAGGTTCAATAGGATATTGAAAACAACAAATGCTGGAGATTACAGTGGGTCAGACAGCGTCCATGGAGAGGGAGTAAGCTAATGTTGAGTCCAGATGACTTCTTCAGAAGTAAAGTGTGGAGAGGGCAGGATTTATGCTGTTGTTGGGGAGCCGTGTGTAGAATGCAAAGGGAGAGAAGATGTTGATAGCTCAGATTACTTGATTAAAATGCAAGAATGGGGGAATGGGGAACAGGGGACAGGATATCGTGACAGAGAATGTAACAAGCAAAGCCAAAAACAGGGAAAAAAAATGGAAGAATGTAAAACGTGAAGCTGAAAGAAAGGGAAGAAATGGGACTTGGTTCACAATTTGAAGGACTTGAACTCAATATTAAGTCCAGAGGGCCATTGCATCAGCCTGTTTCTGCCTCACCCAAATTCATTTCCTCCTACCTTGACTCCATCTTATCTCCACCTGTCCAGACCATGCCCACCTACATCCACAAGTCCTTTGATGTCCTCCACCATATTGACAATTTCCAGTTCCCTGGCCCTAACTGCCTCCTGTTCACCACGGATGTCCAATACTTCCACTTCCTACCAGGACGGGCTGCGAGCTCTCGGCTTCTTCCTTGACCAGAGGCCTGAACAATTCTCATCCACTAGCACTCTCCTCCACCTAGCTGAACGTGTTCTTTCACTGAACAATTTCTCCTTTAATTCATCTCACTTTTGCCAAGTCAAAGGAGTGGCTATGGCATCCCCATTCGTCCCAGATATGCCTGCCTCTTTATGGGATATGTGGAACAACTCTTGTTCCAGTTCTACACAGGCTCCCTCCCACAACTCTCTTTTTGGTACATCAACGACTGCCACTTCATACTCCCTTGAAAAGTTGGTTCATTTTGTCTTGAATTTCCAATGCTCTATAAGTTTCACATCATCCGTTTCCGAACTTCCTTTCTTTTCCCTGACCTCTCTGTCTCCATTTCAGGGAATAAACTGTCCACTGCCACCCATTACAAAGCTACTGACTCCTACAGCTACTTTCACCGCAGCTCTTCACACTCCACATCCTGCACGGACTCCATCCCATTCTGCCAGTTCCTTCGCCTGCGTCACATCTGTTCATATGATGTGACGCCATGTTCCAAAACAGAGCTGCTAACATGCCTTTCTTCTTCCATAACTGTGGTTGCCTGCCCACTGTGGTTGGCAGGGCCCTCAACTGCATCTGACCTATCCCTTATGCTTCTGCCCTTGAACTTTTCCATTACTCACAATAGCATGATCGGGTCCCCCTTGTGATCACTTTTTATCCCATCTGAATCCCCATTCAAAGAATCATTCTCTGCCATTTCAGATAACTCCAGCAGAACGCCACCATCCCCCCAATTGCATTTCAGAGGAATTATTCCCTCCAAAACACTAGTCCATTCCATGACCACCAACACCACACCCTCCCCCTTCCCATGTGTATGGAATGAGCTGCCAGAGGAAGCTGGTACAATTTCAACATTCAAAAGGCATCTGGATGGGTATATGAATAAGAAGGGTTGAGAGGGATATGGGCCAAGTACTGGCAAATGGATAAGATTAGGTTAGGATATCTGCTTGGCATGGAAAAATTAGACTGAAGGGTCTATTTCTGTGCTGTACATCTCTATGACTCTACAAGACTGTAAGAGTTTCTTTAGATATATAAAGGGCAAAAGAGAGGCAAAAGTGGACTTTGGGCCACTGGAAAACGATCCTGGGGAACAAGGAAATGGCTGAGGAACTGAATATTTAATTTGCTTCAATCTTCACAGTGGAAGGCATAAAATAATAGCCCAAAAAAATCAAGAGAGTGAGGGGGCAGAGCTGGGTATGGAGGCCATCACCAAGGAGAAGGTGCTAGAAAAACTGAATGGTCTGAAGGTGGATAAATCACCTACAAAACAGAGTTCGAATTGATAGCTGGAGAGGCATTAGTGGTGATCTTGCAGGAATCGCTAGAATCAGGAAGGGTCCCAGAGGACTGGAAAATCGCTAACGTGACACCCCTGTTTAAAAAGGGAGTATGGTAAAAATTACAGACTAATTAGCCTGACCTCAGTCATGGGTAAGATTCTGAAATCAATTGTGAAGGATGAGATATCTGAATACTTGGAAGTGTAGGATAAAACAAGCAAAGTCAGTATGGTTTCATCAATGGGAGGTCATGCCTGACAAACCTGCTAGAATTCTTTGAGGAAGGTTAGACCAAGGAGAGCCAATGGATATTGTCTACCTGGACTTCAAGAAGGCCTTTGATAACGTGCTGCATGTGAGGCTACTGTGTAGGATAAGGGCCCATGGTGTTAGAGGCAAGGTGCTAGCATGATGGAAGCCTGGTTGTCTGGCAGAAAGCAGAGAGTGGGGATAAAAGGGCCCTTCTCAGGATAGCAGCCAGTGACAAGTGGCGTTCTGCAAGGCTCAGTGTTGAGAACACATCTTTTCACTTTATACATTAACGATCCAGATGAAGGAACTGAGGGCATTCTGGCTAGGTTTGCATATGATACAAAGATAGATTGAGGAGATGGGAAGGCTGCAAAGAAATTTGGACAGGTTAGGAGAGTGAGCAAAGAAGTGGCAAATGGAGTACAATGTGGCAAAATGTGAGGTCATGCACTTGGGTAGGGAGAATGCTGGCATGGGGAGAAAATTTAGAAGTCTGAAGTGCAAAGAGACTTGGGAGTTCTCATCCAGGATTCTCTCAAGATAAACTTGCAGGTTGAGTCAATAAGTAGGAATTGGATTAGTGGTGCTGGAAAAGCACAGCAGTTCAGGCAGCATCCAAGGAGCTTCGAAATCGACGTTTCAGGCAAAAACCCTTCATCAGGAATAAAGGCAGTGAGGTTGAAGCGTGAAGAGATAAGCTAGAGGAGGGGGGGGGTGGGGAGAAAGTAGCATAGAGTACAATGGGTGAGTGGGGGAGGGGATGAAGG
>NC_057739.1:1604712-1625405 GCF_004010195.1 Chiloscyllium plagiosum
GGGAGGGGGAGTTGGAATGTTGGGCCACGGGGCGGTGTGGTTGATTGGTGCGGGTGTCCTGGAGATGTTCCCTAAAGCGCTCTGCTAGGAGGGGCCCAGTCTCCCCAATGTAGAGGAGACCGCATCGGGAGCAACGGATACAATAAATGATATTAGTGGATGTGCAAGTAAAACTTTGATGGATGTGGAAGGTCTCATCTTTACATAGGCCACCCTCGTCCATTTAACAAGGGATTCCAATTCCTTATTAAACCACTCATATACACACTCTCTCAGACAAACACATACATACACACCCCACACTCACACGCACAGGTGTATCCTCCATCACATCCACACTTTACCAAGCTTTCACACACGCAAGCACATTAGATTAGATTAGATTACATTACAGTGTGGAAACAGGCCCTTCGGCCCAACAAGTCCACACCGACCCGCCGAAGCGTAACCCACCCATACCCTTACCTAACACTACGGGCGATTTTAACATGGCCAATTCACCTGACCTGCACATCTTTGGACTGTGGGAGAAAACCAGAGCACCCAGAGGAAACCCACGCAGACACGGGGAGAACGTGCAAACTCCACACAAGCAGTCGCCTGAGGCGGGAATTGAACCCGGGTCTCTGGCACTGTGAGGCAGCAGTGCTAACCACTGTGCCACCGTGCCGCCCACATACGCTCTCATGTGCACTCACTCACATACACTCACTCTCTCACTCATGCACATACACACATAACTATTTGGAGCAAATTTGTATTTTCAGAATTATATTTGCAAGTACATTCAATTTTGCTCAAAAAATTCTCAATCTGCAGGCAGTCAGTCCATGTAATATTTTGTAAATTCCACTTTGGAAATAGAACCAGTGTGACTCAAGACTGGGATACAGACTCTGACCTCACACCTTTAATGCATTGTCTGAGCTGAGATGTCACCTTTTACTATGAAACCTACAATTATCTCAAGAATGTGACTTAAAAGAAGTTCTGGGATTTACATATTAATGAACCGAAACCTGCAACCCATTCTAAAAGATGAAATACTTAACAATCCAAGTTTTTTCAATATATTATTTCAGTTGCATGACACTGTAACCTTTTGCAATAAATCCTGTGTCTTACGATGTTATACTCCACAGCCACCTGATGAAGGAGCAGCACTCCGAAAGATAGTGCTTCCAAATAAACCTATTAGACTGTAATCTAGTGTTGTTAGATTAGGTTAGATTCCCTACAGTGTGGAAACAGGCCCTTTGGCCTAACAAGTCCACACCGATCCTCTGAAGAGTAACCCACCCAGACCTATTCCCCTCCGACTAATGCACCTAATACTATGGGCAATTTAGCATGGCCAATTCACCCGACCTGCACATCTTTGGAGTGTGGGAGGAAACCGGAGCACTTAGAGGAAACCCACACAGACAGAGGGAGAATGTGCAAACTCCACACAGACAGTCACCCGACGCTGGAATCGAACCTGGGACCCCGGTGCTGTGATGCAGCAGTACTAACCACTGAGCTACAATACCGCCCCAAGTGTTGTGTGATTTTTAGCTTTGTCCACTCCAGTTCCTTCACATTGCTGCAATGTAGCATAGCTGTCACGTTACTGGACTAGTAATCCAAGAGGCCTGAACTAATGATCCAGAGAAATCAGTTCAAATCTCAGCACAACAGCTGTGGAATTTATATTTAATCAATTAACTAAAATCTGGTGTCAAACACTTGCATCAGGAACAAATGGGAACTGTGAAATTACCAGATTGTCATAAAAATCCATCTACTTCATAAATACCCTTTAGAGAATGAAATTTGCTCTACTTCCTACACCTGGACTATATGTAACTCCAGATCCACAGCAATTTACTGTAATATTTGCCAACAGTGCCTATTGGCACCTCTGCACTGGGCTATTCAAAAGCTTCTCTGATTGGTCTTACACTTCCCCGTCTCCATAAACTTGATCCATCCAAAGTTGCACTGTCCATATCTTAACCTGCACCAAGGCCTGTACATTCATCACAGTTCACTGACTGTAGATTCTCAACCTGAGAACCACTTGATTTTTAAATGTTCAACCTTGTGCTCCCCTCCCCCATGCCTCAATGTTCTCTATCACAGTAACCTCCTCCAATTCTGCTACCCCTTAGAGATAGCTATGCTCCTTTCATATCTGCTTCTTACGCAACTAAATTTTAATCCTCCTACCTTCAAATACCAAAGCTCCAAAGCCCAAATATTCCCAGTGTGACCTTATTTTAATACCCCAGAATTTGTAAAATCCAGAGCAGAAATCTGAGGAGGATGGAAATATGAGTGTTGTTGAGTGGAGTGGGATGCGTTCGGCCTTCAGCTGTTGTTGTGTAGTAGGGAAGTGGTGGATTGAGCAGGGGCCTTTGCCTAATGTCAATGCACTATTCTCCTTTCTGCACTGCAAGAACATGGAAAGATAAAAAGGAAAGGGAGGTGGGGTAGCATTGCTGGTTAAGAAGGAGTTTAACACAATAGGAAGAAAGGGCATTAGCTTGGACAATGTGGAATCTGAATGGATGGTTTTACGGAACACCAAAGGGAAAAATCATCAGTGGAAGTTGTGTACAGACCACCAAACAATATTTATGAGGTTGGGGATGGCATCAAACAGGAAATTAGAGATGTGTGTAGTAGGATACAACTGTTATTATGCATATTGACTAGACTAACCAAACTGGTAGCAATGCAACAGAGGATTTCCTAAAAGGTCTGAGGAATGGTTTCCTCGACCAATATATTGAGAAACCAACCAGAGAGCAGGCCATCCTAGACTGGGTACTGTGTAATGAGAGAGGATTAATTAGCAACGTTGTGCTGCGAGATCCTTTGGGGAAGAGTGACCATAATATGGTAAGATTCTTCAATAAGATGAGAGTGACACAGTTAAGTCTGAGACTAGGCTCTTGAACTTAAAAGAAAGCTAACTTTGGTGTTGTGATACATGCATTGGCTAGGATAAGCTGCCTGAGAATACTTAAGGGGTTGGCAGTGGTGGAACATATGGATGAATTTCAACAATTATACATCCCTGTCTGGCCTAGGAGTGGACCAGGGAAGGTGGCTCAACCATGGCTAACAAGAGAAATCAAGGATAGTGTTAAAGACAAAGAGAAGGCATATACATTGGCCAGAATAAGCAGCAAAGCTAAGGACTGGGAGAAACTTAAAATTCAGCAGAGGAGGACAAAGGGTTTAATTTGGAAGGGGAAAATAGAATACAAGAGTAAATGGTGGAAAACATAAAAACTGTCTGCAAAAGCTTTTAGAGATAAGTAAAGACAAATGTAGCTTCATTGCAGTTAGCATCAGGTGAATTCATAAAGCACAACAAAGAGATGGTAGACCAGTTGAACAAATACTTTGGGTCTAGATTCACTAAGGTGGGTACAAATCATGTTGGAAATGCTAAGGGGCAGAGAGTCAAGCATGAAGGAAGAACGAAAGGAAATCCTTATTAGTCAGGAAATGTATAGGGGAAATTGATGGGATTAAAACCTGATAAGTTCCCAAGGACCTGATGCTCTGCATCTCAGAGTACTGGAGGAAATGCCTCTAGAAATAGTGGACACATTAGTGATCATTTTCTACAGATCTACAGATTCTGGAAGAGTCCAATAGATCTACAGATTCTCCAATAGTTTGGAGAGTAGCTAAAACCCCACGTTTTAAAAAAGGAGGGATTCAGATATCTGGATCATTGGGATATCTTCCAGGGAATGTTGGACTTGTACAAGAAGGATGGGTTGCACCTAAACCGAAAGGACACCAATATCCTTACAGGGGGGTTTGGTAGTGCCATGCGAGAGGGTTTAAACGAGTGTTGCAGGGGAATAGGAACCAGAGCAGTAGGTCTGCAGGGGGACTGTTTAAAGATAAGAGAGGGACTATATCAACTAAGTCCAGTAGGAAGGAAACAGTGAGGACTGCAGATACTGGAAAAGCACAGCCGGAAAAGATGTGGTGCTGGAAAAGCACAGCCGGTCAGGCAGCATCCAAGGAGCGGAGAGTAGACATTTCAAGCATGAGCTCTTCATCAGGAATGATGGAGTCCTCATTCCTGAAGAAGAGCTCGCCCTCACCCTCAACAATTTCCCCTGCAAATCCTCCCACTTCCTCCAGACCAAAGGGACAGCCATGGGCACCCGCACAGGCCCCAGCTACGCCTGCCTCTTCCTCGGGTACGTGGAATAGCTATCTTCCACAGCTACACTGGCATCATTCCCCACTATTTCCTCTGCTACATCAATGAGTGTATCGGTGCCACCTCACACTCCCACGAGGTTGTTGAACAGTTCATTAACTTCACTAACACCTGCCACCCTGACTTCGAGTACATCTGGACCATCTTGGACACCTCGCTCCCCATTTCCGGCAACTGACTCAACTTCAAACACACCAACTCCCACAGCTACCTGGACTACCCCACCTCCCAGCCGGTTTCCTGTAAAAATGCTATCCCTTACTCCCAATTCCTCCGTCTCTGCTGCATCTGCTCCCAGGAGGACCAATTCCACCACAGAACAGCCCAGATGGCATCCTTCTTCAAAGACCGCAACTTCCCTCCCATGTAGTCGACAATGCCCTCCAGTGCATCTCCTCCGCCCTTGAACCCCACCCCTCCAATCACAAGGACAGAACCCCCCCCCGGTCCTCATCTTCGACCCTACCAACCTTCGGATACAATGTATCATCCACTGTCATTTCTGCCACCTACAGACAGACCCCACCACCAGGGATCTATTTCTCTCCCCACTCCTATCTGTGTTCCGCAGGGACCATTCCCTCCGCGACTCCCTTGTTTGGTCCATACCTCCCACCAACCCAACCTCCACTCCCAGCACCTTCTCCTGCCACTGTAAGAAGTGCAAAACCTGAGCCCACACCTCACTCTTCACCTCCATCCAAGGCCCCAAACGATCCTTCCACATCTAACAGAGATTTACCTGTACATCCACACACATCATCTACTGTGTCTGTTGCTCTCGATGTGGTCTCCTCTACATTTGGGGGACAGTATGCCAACTTGCAGAACATTTCAGAGAACATCTCTGGGACACATGCACTTAAACAACCCCACCGCAGTGTGACCGAACACTTTAACTCCCCATCCCACTCTGCCAAGGACATGCAAGTCCTGGGCTTCCTCACCACCAAACCCTTACCACCCGAAGCTTGGAGGAAAAACGGATCATCTTCCTTGGGACCCTCCAACCGCATGGGATCAATGTCAATTTCACCAGTTTCCTCATTTCCCCTACCCCCACCTTATCCCAGATCCTTCCAATTCAGCACCGCCCTTTTGAACTGGCCTACCTGTCCATCTTCCTTCCCACCTATCTGCTTCACCCTCTCCTCCGACTTATCACTATCACCCCACATTCACCTACCTATCATATTCCCAGCTACTTTCCCCAAACCCTACCTCCCTCCCATTTACCTCTCAGCCCCCTTGGGGTCATCGAAACATTGACTCTCCTGCTCTTCGGATGCTGCCTTATCGGCTGTGCTTTCTCAGCACCACACTTTTTGACTAAGTCCAGTAGGAAGGTCAGGCAGGGTCAGTTTAAGGAACACAACAGGACTAGCGGTCTGAAGTGTAATTTTTTTGTAACAGATAAGGCAGCCTAGCAGGAAGCATCCCAGGAGGAGGAGAATCAATGTTTCTGGCATAAGCCCTTCATCATTCCTGATGAACATCGATTCTCCTGCTCCTTGGATGCTGACTGACCTGCTGTTCTTTTCCAGCAACACAATTTCAACTGTGATCTCCAGCATCTGCAGTCCTCACTTTCTTAACAGATGAGGCAGATGAGTTTCGAGCCTGGATTAGTTCACAGCACTACAATGTAGTCCATTACAGAAACTTGGTTGACAGAAGGGCAGGAGCAAATTACTGCAAATGCTGGAATCTGTACTGAAAATGACAAATGCTAGAGACCACAGTGAGTCAGAGAGAATTGATAGAGAGAGAGAGAAAGCGGAGAGAGACAGAGAGCGGAGAGAGAGCGTGAGATGGAGAGAGAGCGAGAGCGAGAGCGAGAGAAAACTAATATTTCGAGTCTAGATGACCCTTCATCAGAGCTGGCAGCTCAGCGTTCCAGGGTTTAAGTGATTCAGGGATGATAAAGAGGGATGGAAAAGGGGTGGAAGAGTTGCATTACTGATAAAGGCAAAGGTCACATCTGCAGCAAGTGGTGTTGGTAGGAGCGGCCAACTATCATATGGCGAGCCATTAGCTGAGGGGAGTATCAATTTGTATGGACGTCATAAGGAATGCTGAAGGCTGTATGTATCTGGACCGCAAACAGTTACAGAGGCTGGGACTGTGCCTGAAGGGATGGTTTTCTGCTTGCAGCAAGTAGGTCTCCTGACCCTGTTTGTTTAACACCCTGGGAAAATACAGAATCCAATCTTAGTATCTTCACACTGCCTGAACCAGTCAAATAAGAATGGAATATAAATATTAAAGCAGTGCTTGCGTAAGCCAGCACAAAAACCCAGTTACATTGTTAACGCTTTCTTTGCTGCTATCTTTTCACCCTTTCCTCAATCAACAAGGATGGCACAGTGGCTCAGTAGTTAGCACTGCTGCCTCACAGCACCAGGAGCTCGAGTTCGATTCCAGCCTCGGGTGACTCTCTGTGTGGAATTTGCACACTCTCCAGTGTCTGCATGGGTTTCCTCTGGGTGCTCTGGTTTCCTCCCATAGTCCAAAGATGTGCAGGTTAGGTGAATTGGACATGCTAAATTGCCCATAGTTTTCAGGAATGTGTTTGTTAGGTGCATTGGTCAGGTGTAAATGTAGAAAATAGGGTAGGGGAATGGGTCGGGTGGGTTACTTTTTGTAGGGTCAGTGTGGACTTGTTGGGCCAAGTGGCCTGTTTCCACACTGTAGGGACTCTAAGATTCTAAATTGCCCATAGTTTCCAGGGATGTACAGGCTAAGTGTATTGGCCATGGAAATGCAGAGTTACAGTGACTGGAGCTGGTCAGATTGGGATGGTCTTTGGGGGTTGGTGACGATTCGCCATGGCACATTCGCCGCTGCCGATTAGCCACTGCTGGTTCGCCACCAGTGTTTCTCCACTGGGGTCGCTTGACCTCTGGAGACTATTCGCCACCGGAAATATATATATATGTATATATGTGTACTGATTGTCTTTCCTCCCACCTGTTCTTTCATACTTTTCAGTCCCCTTTATTTATACGACTATATACTACATATCGATTTAAAAAAGGGGTGAAATAAGTATCATTGTATTGGTTTATACAAAAAAAAAGAGTTACAAACACTTGCAGTGGCGAAGCGTCCTCAGCGGCCAATGGGCGGTGGCGAAGCGTCCTCAGCGGCCAATGGGCGGTGGCGAAGCGTCCTCAGTGGCCAATGGGCGGTGGCGAATCGTCCTCGGCGGCCAATGGGCGGTGGCGAAGCGTCCTCGGCGGCCAATGGGCGGTGGCGAAGCGTCCTCAGCGGCCAATGGGCGGTGGCGAAGCGTCCTCAGTGGCCAATGGGCGGTGGCAAAGCGTCCTCAGCGGCCAATGGGCGGTGGCGAAGCGTCCTCAGTGGCCAATGGGCGGTGGCGAAGCGTCCTCAGTGGCCAATGGGCGTTGGCGAAGCGTCCTCGGCGGTCAATGGGCGGTGGCAAAGCGTCCTCAGCGGCCAATGGGCGGTGGCGAAGCGTCCTCAGTGGCCAATGGGCGGTGGCGAATCGTCCTCAGCGGCCAATGGGCGGTGGCGAAGCGTCCTCGGAAGCCAATGGGCGGTGGCGAAGCGTCCTCGGCAGCCAATGGGCGGTGGCGAAGCGTCCTCGGCGGTGAAAGGGCAGTGGCTAATCGGTGGCGGCGAATGGACCCATCCCGGGTCTTTGGAGGGTCAGTGTGAACTCGATGGGTGGATTGACCTGCTTCCTGCTTCAGAGACATTCTATGAATCTAACTACTAACAATGATTCTAACGCTAGCTACAGGGACACTTAGATTCCAAACACGATGAATGCTTAATTCTGCACAGATCCAGAAAGATTCTGTGATGCTGCCACTCTGCAAGGCCCTGTTACATATTGTCAGTCGTGTGCCTGGTCTGCTCAGTTACAGAAATGTATACGCGGTTTCAGGGGAAAAGGGTATGTAGGGCAGGAATATACACAAGCTGAAGCTCAAGCTGAAATTTCTCTCGACATCAGTAATCTGCTCTGAATATTAGCTGCTGTATAAATTGGTCAATTCAGCTCCCTCTCCTGACACTGTGGCTCAATCCTCTGCTGGTGATGGAAAATTTACATTCAAACAGCAGCTGACGTAAGCTCAGGAAGTTCTAGTCAAATAAATATGACTGAAATGTCACCAAGGTGGAACCACTGACAGTGCAGTGTTCTCTCAGTACTGCATGGAATGTGTCAGTGGAGGTTATTTGCCCAGTTCTCTGGAGTGGGACTTGAACCCACAATTTCCTGACTGCAGGGTGAGGGCGTCCAGTCACGGCTGACACCTGATCTCCCCAGAGCTGACATTCCTGGATAAGGAGCATTTGTTTGCAAGCCTGAAGAGACGGAGTTGTCAGCTTCTTTGCGCCATTCTGTGGGTTTGCTAAGAGTGCGGTTTTTTTGAGCGGAATCATTCAGACAGTGTGAAATTCACATGCTTGCAATTACTGGCCAGCGTCCAGTTGTGGTCTGGCATCAACATTTGTTGGGTCCGGGAGGAAAAGGCCAACACTGCATTTCAATTGACACACACACTGTGAATATTCCTTCATGCTGCATCACTGCACATTTGTTATTTTTCATCTGTTCTCTATCTCAGAAAGGCAGAGAAATTAGTGAAGTTTCTGACAAGCAACAGTGTGTAAAAACAGCAGGACAACAGGAGAGGATTAATGACAACTCAGTGCCACCAGAGAGTGCCCAGTGAGAGAGCCAGTGATCCAGACTGAACTCAGTGGAAATACCATGTTTTTCAATTTTTCTGTATTATTGAATGGATGGAAATGGACATTGGACTTATTTAAAAGTCAAGGATAGCTGAAGAATAATAATGGCAGCTGCAGGAGCACAGCACAGCAGAGCAAACCTGGGGAGAACAACAGCAGGAACTACCTGATAAATACCTGAGGAGCGGGGTCAGAGAGAGTGAGAAATCTGATTTTTGAGACTAGTGAGTAAGGTTGTGTCATTGGTTCCTCGATTATTGTCTGCAGTTGATAAAGTTCACAATGGCAGGAGAACTTGGCTTCATTAAATGTTCCTTCTGCAACATGTGGGAAATCAGGGACACTTCCAGTTGTCCATGTTGACTATGTAATCAGGACGTGTATACAGCTGCAATTCCTGATTAGCCAAATGGAGTGCCTGGAGTTACAGCTGAACTCACTATGGAGCACCCACGAGGCTGAGAACATCATGAATAGCACGTTTAGTGAGTTGGTCACATTATCAATAAGTGTTACACAGACAGAGAAGAGTTGAGGTGACGACCAGGAAGACCAGGCAGCATGAGCAGGCAGTGCAGGAGTCACCTGTGGTCATTCCCCTCACAAACAGGTGGCCTCTCAGGGGAAAACAACAGTGCTACCATTACTGGCACTGTTGTACAGCAGGCAAGGCTGAGGTATAGGTAAGCAGTATGATAGGAGACTCTGTAGTCCCATCTGTGGCCGCGAGCAAATTCCTAAGATGGGTGCTGCATTTCCATTGCCAGGGTCAAGGATGTCTCTGAGTGAGCACAGGATATTCTGAAGGGGGAGGGCGAGTAGCCAGAGATCATGGTCCATATTAGTACCAAGATAGACACAGAAAAAGTAATGAGGTCCTGCAAAGGGAATTTAGGAAGTTGAAAAGCAAACCTCTCGTGCTGTAATCTCAGGAGTGCTCTCTGTGCGATGTGCTAGTGAAGCTGGAAACAAGGAAGATAATACAGTTGAATGTGTGGCTAAAGAGCTGGTGTGGGAGGAGGGATTCAGATATCTGGATCATTGGGATCTCTTCCAGGGCAGGTGGGATTTGTCCAAGAAGGATGGGTTGCACCTAAACTGGTGGGGCACCTTCCAGGGAGGTTTGCTAGTGTGACTCAAGAGGATTTAAGAAAGTGCTGCAGGGGAATGGGAACCAGAGCAGTGGGTCAGCGGGGGAGTGTTTAAAGAGAAGAGATGGGCCAAATCAACTAAGTCCAATAGGAAGATCAGGTAGGGTCAGTGTAAGGAACATGACAGGACTAGTGGTCTGAAGTGGATTTTTTAAAATTCAACCAGTGTAACAGATAAGGCAGATGAGTTTAGAGCCTGGATTAGTACATAGCACTACAATGTAGTCCATTATAGAAACCTGGTTGACAGAAGAGCAGGAGCAAATTACTGCAAATGCTGGAGATCATAATGAGTCAGAAAGAGTCTAGCGAGAGAGTGAGAGTGAGAGAGAGAGCAAGAGTGCAAGCTAATATTTCGAGTTTAGATGACTCTTCATCAGAGCTGAGAGAAAGGCAGGACTGGCAGCTCAGCATTCCAGTGTTTAAATGATTCAGGCATGATAAAGAGGGACGGAGAAGGGGTGGAAGAGTTACATTACTGATAAAGGCAAAGGTCACATCTGCACTAAAAGAGGACATCTTGCAGGGCTCATTTGGCAACTCCATCTGTGTAGAACTCAGGAGGAAGAAAGGGTGCAAACACAATGATGGGGTTTTACTATAGGCCTCCCAGTTGCCAGTGGAAATTAAAGGAAGAGATAAAGAGCTGGGCAATTAGGGATGAGCAATAAATGCTGTTCGAGCCAATGATGCCCACATCCCATGAATGAAAAACAACATGAAAAGATGTAAAAACAAGAGGGTTGTGGTCATGGGTGATTTTAATTTCACTGAGACATTTGCAGAATGTTTCCATTGGTAGGAGAGACTCTGACCTGAGGGCACAGGCTAAGAGTAAAGAGAAGACAGTTTAGAACAGAAACAAACAGAAATGTCTTCAGCCAAAGAGTGGTGAATCTATGGAATTTACGGCCACAGAAGGCTGTGGAGGCCAGGTCATTGAGTATATTTAAGACGAAGATAGATAGGTGTTTAATTGTCAAGGGGATCAAGGGTTATAGGGAAAAAGAGGGAAAACGGGGTTGAGAAACTTATCAGCCATGATTGAACAGCGGAGCAGACTTGATGGTCTGAATGGCCTCATTTCTGCTCCAGTGTCTTATGGTCTTATGGACTTCGATGGGACAGAATTTGTTACATGCATCCAGAAGGGATTCTTGCAACAGTATGTAGATAGTCCAACTAGAAGAGACCATACTTTACCTTAAATCAGGAAATGAGCTTGGTCAAATGACCGGTGTTTCAGTAGGGCAGTGATCCTAATTCTGTACATTTTAGGAAGTTATGGAAAAGGATAACACTGGTTCTTGGGTGAAAGTTCTAAATTGGGAGACATGATTTGGAGGAGCTGATGTTGGACTGGGATGTACAAAGTGAAAAATCACACAACATCAGGTTATAGTCTGACAGGTTTATTTGGAAGCACTGGTGGTTGATGAAGGAGCAGCACTTTGAAAGCTAGTGCTTCCAAATAAACCTGTTGGACTATAACCTCGTGTTGCGTGACTTTTAAATTGAGAGAAGGCTAGTTATAATAGCATTGGACAGAAACTAGAAAATTTGGATTGGAAACATGGAAACTTTTAAAATAGGAGCAGGAGGACGTCATTCGGTCCTTCGAACCTGCTCACCATTCATCACCATCATGGCTGATCATCCAACTGAATAGCCTAATCCTCCCCATAATCTTTGATCCTATTCGCCCCAAATGTTATATCTTGCCGCCTCTTGAATACATTAAGTACTTCCTGTGGTAATGAATTCCACAGACTCCCCACTTTATGGGTGAAGAAATGTCTCATCTCCTTCCTAAATGGTCCACCCCGAATCCTCAGACTATGACCACTGGTTCTGGATGCACCCACATCCTCACTGAATCTACTCTGTCTAGTCCTGTTAGAACTTTGTAAGTCTCTACGAGATCACCCCTCATTTATTTGAACTCCAGCGATAACAATTCTAACCTAATCAATCTCTCCTCATGCTTCAGTCCCACCATCTCTGGAAGCAGCCTGGTAAACCTTCGCTATACTCCCTCGAGAGCAAGAGCATCCTTCCTCAGAAAAGGAAACCAAAACTGCTCACAATATTCTAGGTGTGGCCTCATCACAGCCCTGTATATATGCACCAACCACATCCCTGCTCCTGTACTCAAAACCTCTCGCAATGAAGGCTAACATACCTTCTTTCCCGCCTGCTGCACCTGCATGTTTACCTTCAGCGCCTGGTGCACAAGGACACCCAGGTCCTCATGCACACTCCCCTCTCCCAATTTACTGCCATTCAGGTAGTAACGTATGTTCTTGTTTTTGCTTCCAAAGTGAATAACCTTACATTTATCCAAATTATACTGCTTCTGTCATTGATTTGGCTATCATCCAACCTGTCCGGATTGCGCTGAAGGGCCTCTATATCCTTGTCACAGTTCACCCTCCCACCCAATTTGGTAGCATCTGCAAACTTTGAGATGTTACAATTTGTTCCTTCAGCTAAATTATTATGAATGTAGGTTTGCTCACGAAGCTGGAAGGTTTGTTTTCAGACGTTTCGTCACCATACTAGATAACATCTTAAGTGAGCCTCCAGATGAAGCACTGGTGGTATAGCCCACTTTCTATTTATGTGTTTGTGTTTCCTTAGGTTGGTGATGTCATTTCCTGTGGTGATGTCATTTCCTGTTCTTTTTCTCAGAGGGTGGTAAATGGGATCCAAATCAATGTGTTTCTTGATAAAATTCCGGTTGGAATGCCAAGCTTCTCGGAATTCTCGTGACTGTCTCTGTATGGCTTGTCCTAGAATGGATATTTTGTCCCAGTCGAAGTGGTAACCTTCCTCATCTGTATGTAAGGATACTAGTGAGAGAGGGTCATGTCTTTTTGTGGCTAGTTGATGTTCATGTATCCTGGTGACTAGTTTTCTGCCTGTTTGTCCAGTGTAGTGTTTGTTACAATTCTTGCAAGGTATTTTGTAAATGACATTAGTTTTGCTTGTTGTCTATATAGGGTCTTTTAAGTTCACTGCTGTTTTAGTGAGTTGGTGGGCTACCATGATGCCACAATGGGTCCGAGTAGTTTGGCAGTCATTTCTGAGATGTCTTTGATGTAGGGGAAGAGTGGCTAGGGTTTCTGTACGTGTTTTGTCTGCTTGTTTGGGTTTGTTACTGAGAAATTGGCGGACGGTGGTTATTGGGTACCCATTCTTTTTGAATGCACTGTATAGGTGATTATCCTCTGCCCTTCATAGTTCCTCTATGCTACAGTGTGTGGTGGCTCATTGAAATAATGTTCTAATGCAGCTCCGTTTGTGGATGTTGGGGTGATTGCTTCTGTAATTCAATATTTGGTCTGTATGTATTGTTTTCCTGTAGACGCTGGTTTGAAGATCCCCATTGGCTGTTTGCTCTACTGTGACATCTTGGAATGGCAGCTTGTTGTTGTTTTCCTCCTCTGTACTGAATTTTATGCCAATAAGGGTATTATTGATGGTCTTGAAGGTTTCCTCTCATTTGTTTCATTTAGTGATGACAAAGTTTGGGTCAGATGGTTGGCAGAGCTGTATGTTCAAGTCTCTGCATTACTGCCTCTGCTAAGAACCCTGATATCGGAGATCCCATGGGTGTTCCATTGGTTTTTCTATAGGTTTTGTTGTTGAAAGTGAAGTGAGTGGTAAGGCATAGGTCTACTAGCTTGATGATACTGTCCTTGCTGATGAAGTTTGTTTGTCAGGTGTATGTGTCTTTGGTTCTTCTAATAGTGTAGTCAATATTTCCTTGGCCAGGTTGATGTTGATGGGTGTGAACTTTTGGAAGTCAGTCTTATTTATGTCTCCAGATTTCTGAAGTTTTTGAATAGGGCTGTGATTTGGTTCTCTAGTTGTGAGGTCAGGTCTATCGCCACCTGTTGGTAAGTGTTGATATCTGCAAGTAGTGTGTTCACTTTCTCAATGTAGTATCTTCGATTTAAAAGGACTGTCAAGTGTCCTTTGTCTGCAGGTAGGATAACAATGTTTTTATCTTTATTTAGTCTTTCCAGTGCTTTCCTTTCTTCTGTATTGAGTGTCGTCTTTCCTTTTTCCTGCTTATTGTTGGTGCGACTGCCTGTCTGATGGTTTGCTGGGTTTCTTCTGTGAGTTGGTTGTCTTTCAGTGTTGTTTCTAATACAGTTAAGAGATCTTTCTTGTCCGTATCCTTGAAGTTTAATTTAATCCTCTAACTAAGATGGCTTTTTCAGTGTCTGTTAAGGGTCGGTTAGTTAAGTCTTTTATCCATGCTTCTGTGTTGTCTGTGTTGTTATTTTGTGTAAGCTTATTTAGCTTTTTCTGCAGGTCTAGTTTTTTCATTTTCTGCATTTGTCACTGACTAATATCTATGGCTTGTTGTACCATCTCTGTCCATTCATGGTCTATTGCGTTTGTGAGTAAAGATTTTTAGTGCAAAATTTCCTGGTTGTATTTACAGGGAATCATTAGAATATATTGTGAATAACTGGGGTCCTAACACCGATCCCTGTGGCACCCAATTGCTTAATGCCTGCCAATCAATTCTATTCTTTGTTTCCTCTCTACCAACCAGTTTTCTATTTATCTCAATACACTTCCCCTAACCCCATGCACTTTAATCTTGCACAATAACATCCCACGCAGAGCGTTGTCAAATGCTTTCTGAAAGTCCAAATATACCATATTGACTGGCTTCCCCTTGTCAACACTACTAGTTACATCCTCATGGAATTCCCACAGATTTGTCAAGTATGATTTCTCCTTCATAAATCCATACCGTGTCTATCGGATTCTGCCACTGCTTTCTAAATGCTCTGCTATAAAGTCTTGATAATGGATATTTCCCCACTACCGATGTTTGGCTCGCTGGTCTGTAATTCCCTTTTTGAATATTGGAGTAACATTAGTTACCCTCTAATCTGCAGGGACACTTCCAGAGTCTATCGAATCCTGGAATATGACTACCAATGCATCCACTATTTCTAGAGCGACTTCCTTAATTACTCTGGGATCTATATTACCAGGCTCTGGGGACTTATCTGGCTTTGATCCAGCTCAATTTTCCCAACACCATATCTCTACTAATATTGTTCTCCCTCAGTTCTTTCCTCTCATTAAATCTTGCATTCTCCAACATTTTTGGTATCTGAATTATGTCTTCTGATGTGAAAGCAGAACCAATTTTTTTGAAGATAATCCCACATCTGATATGTGTCAGTCTTTTAAAAGCCAGTTGACCAGAGTTCAGGACTAGCATAATCTTGTGAGGATGTAAGGTAACAATGGCAAGATTTGGGAACCATAGATGACGAGAGATGTTGTACATTTATTTAAAAAGATAAAAAAGAAGCAAATGTAAAGTTTTAGAAACAGAATTCAAACAAAGCCCTTGAGGAGTATAAAGGAAGCAGAAAAGAGTTTAAAAAAATTAGAAGGACTTGAACAAGCCATAAAATGTCCTTGACAAGGGGATTAAGGAGAATCCCAAGGCTTTTTAATATATGTATACAGTAGCGCCTCGACATACGAACGACCCCGTTCACGAACAAATCGGTTTACGAAAAGGATTGTACGTAAAATTTTGCTTCAACATACATACGAAATTCAAGGTACGAACGCAAAAAGCCCGTGTGCGACCACATGGTTTCATTGTTCTGCTTTGAACACAAAAGCTCTCGGGCCCCGCGTGACCTCATTCAGTTCGTCTTTGGCGTGCGCACTGTGAACATCGTTCGTTGCTACATCCAAGCATTCTTACGCTTTTTTTGTGTTTTTTGCATTAAATTAGCCGTTATTATGGCTCCCAAGAAAGTGAAAAGTGGCAGTAATAGTGGTGTTAAGAAGCCTAAAAGTATTACTGTGGAAACAAAGAAGGAAATAATAGCTAAGCACGAGAATGGTGCTCGCGTATCTGATCTCGCTAAGCAGTACGACATGGCGAAATAACGTTAAAAAAGTATGTTTTCGGGCTGGGGAATGGATCAATTGGAATTACATTAATTCAAATGGGAAAAATTGATTCAGTTTGCAAACTTTTCGGTTCGCGAACCAGGTCGCAGACGGATTAAGTTCGTAAGTCGAGGCACTGTATATGTATATTAGGAGCAAGAGGGTAACCAGGGAAAGGTTAGGTCGACTGCAGCTAGGAGATGTGAACATGCAATGATATGATTAAATAACATAACTTTGTGTATCAGTTTGAATATGGGTGTATAACAATAGTCATGAGTTCTAATTTGGAATGTGAACATGTGAACAACACGAACAGGATTGCTTAGGGTAAATGACATACTAGCATCAACAGAAACGTGGCTTAAGCCAGAACAGGACTGGATAACACCACAGTTTATAAAGTTTTTCATAGAAATGGGATAGATTAAAAGGAAGAAGGTCTATCAGTCTTGGTCAAAGATAATGTCATAGCCCTTGAACAAGATGCAGCAACCTTGTTGGGTATTTATTATAGACCTCGATTTGTCACATGATTTCACCTTCATAAATCCATATTGTCTCTATTGGATTCTGCCATTGCTTTCTAAATGTTCCGCTATAAAATCCTTGATAATGGATATTTCCCCACTGCTGATGTTAGGCTTGTTGGTCTGTAATTCCCTTTTTGAATATTAGAAGAACGTTAATTACCCTCTAATCTGCAGGGACTCTTCCAGAGTCTATCGAATCCTGGAAGATGACTACCAATTCATTCACTATTTCTAGAGCTACTTCCTTAAGTACTCTGGGATGCAGAACTTTCTGGAAGAGTACATTTCCACTCCTACCACGTAGGCAGCTGTGTGGATCTGGGCCAAGGAAATGAGGCAAGTAAAATGCAGAATGTCAGAATGGGGGAGCAATTGGCAAATAGCAATCACAAAAAAACCCTCAAGAATTGAGATCCCAGATTTTAGGGATCAGTTGATTAGAAATGCATTTTGGTGGATGAAACAATGGATACAAAATGGGAAACTTTTAAGAGGGAGAAGAAAATGTGAACATAAATATGGAGTATCCTAAGCTCGAGTACCCTGGATGATTAAGGATATTGATGACAAAATCAGGAAGAAAAGTGAATCATATGATGCATACTGGAAAACTAATAGTGATGGAAACCAGAAAAAAATCTCAACTTATTGAGCGAGGCAAGAGAGGAGATTGCAGGGGCCTCAACAAAGATCGTATATCCTCGCTAACCAGTGGAGAGGTCCAGGAGGACTGGTGAGTAGCTAATGTTGTTCCTCTGTTCAAGAAGGGATAATCTAGGAAACTATAAACTCTTGAGTCTCAATATTGGTGGTTGGGAAGCTTTTGGAGAGAATTCTTAGGGTGCATTTGGAAAAGTGTGGCCTAATTGGGGACAGTTAACATGGTTTTATGGGGGACGGTTCACGTCTTACTAACTTGATTGAATTTTTGGAGAAGGTAATGAAGGTGGGCAATGAGGGTAGAGCAGTGGATGCTGTTTCCATGGATTTTAGGAAGCCTTTCAACAAGGTCCCTCATGGTAGGCTCATCTAGAAGATTAAGATGCATGGGATCCATGGTGACTTGTCTCCATGGATTCAGAGCTGGCTTGCTCATAGAAGACACAGAGGGTAGTGGTGGAAGGGTGTTTCTTAGGCTGGAAGTCTGTGGCTAGTGACGTTCAGCAAGGATAATACTGAGACCTCTGTTTTTGTGATATTTATGGAAATGACCTGGATGAAAATTTAGATGGGTGGGCTTTTAAGGTTGCAGATGTTAAAAGATCGGTGGAGTTGTGCATAGTACAGTAGGTTGTCAAAGGATAGAGCAGGATATGCAGACATGGGCGGAGAGATGGCAGGTGGAGTTTAATCCAGGCGAATATGAGGTGCTGCACTTTGGGAGGTCAAATGTTAAGAAAAAGTATACAGTTAATGGTAGGACCCCAAACAGCATTGATGCACAGAGGGATCTTGAGGTTCAAGTCCATAGCTCACTGAAAGTGGCCACGTTAGTAAATAAGGTGGTAAAGAAGCCATATGGCATGCTTGCCTTTAATCGGCAGGGAACTGAGTACAAGAGTCAGGATATTATGTTGCAGCTTTTATAAGAGTGTGGTTTAGCTATACTTAAGAGTATTGCATTCAATTCTAGTTGCCACCTTAGAAGGAGGATGTGGAGGCTTTGGAAAGGGTGCAGAAGAGGTTTACCAGGATGCTGCCTGGATTAGAGGGTATAAGCTTATAAGGAAAGACTAGAAAAATCTCTGGTTTCCTTCTCTCAAGTGGCAGAGGCTAAGGGGAGGCATGACAGAAGTCCTTAAAATTATGAGACATAGATTGGGTTGACGGTCAGAATCTTTTTCCCAGAGTTGAAATGTCCAATACTAAGGGGCATGCATTTAAGGTGAGAGGGGGCAAGTTCAAAGGAGACATAAGGGGCAAGTTTTTGTTTTACGTGGAGAGTGGTAGGAGTCTGGAACACGATACCGGGGTGGTGGTGTAGGCAGGTACGATAGAGACATTTAAGCAACATTTAGATAAGCACATGAATATGCAATGAGTGGAGGGATATGGATCAAGGGCAGGCAGAATGGATTAGTTTAATATGGCATCATGCTCAGCACAACATAGTGGGCTGAAGGGCTCGATGCTGTAGTGTACAGTTCTATGTTCCAAGTAAACGCAGGATAGAGGTTAAGGCTGGATAAAGAAAGGTTAAGAGGAAGAATGAGAAAAGGATGGCAGGCTGTGCTAAAACAAAAAGTTAAAAAGAATGGCAGGGTTCTAAATTCTTTGCTTCTGTTTTTACCGAATTAGAAAACTGTGACAATGACCCAGTTGAAACTATGGGTGTTGAATAACTGAGCAGTATAGTGATAGATAAAGAAGATATGACAAAAAGACTGGTAGCATTCCAGGCAGAGAAGTTGCCAGGACTGGATGGGATGCATCTTAGATTGCTGAGAGGTAAGGGAGTAAACCTCACAGCCACTGATAGAAATTTTCCAGGCCTCTCTGAACACAGGATTAGCCCCAGGATTGCAAATGTGACACCATTGTTTAAGTAAGGGGCAGAGGATAACCCAGGAAACTACAGAACTGTCAGCTTAACATCAACAATGAGAAAACTGATGGAAGCCATAATACAGAATAAAATAAATATAAAATGAGTGAAAATTAAGTTAATGATAGACAGTCGGACAAACTGAATTAAGTTCTTTGACAAGCTAACACAAGCAGTGGATGAGAGTAGTAACATGGATATTGTATGTTTGATCTTTCAGAAAGCATTTAATACTGTGCCACCATGGCAGGTTTATTAGCACATTAGAAATGTTTAGGATTAATAGGTCCTAATACAGCACAGGGACAGACCCTTCAGGCCAACCAGTCCATGCTGACTATAATCCCAAACTAAACTAGCCCCACCTACCTGTACTTGACCCATTTCCCTCCAAACCTTTCCTATTCATGTACTTATCCAAGTATCTTTCAAACGTTGTAACTGTACCTGCAGCTACCAACTTCTCTGGAGATTCATTCCACACATGAACCACACTCAGTGTAAAAAAATTTACCCCTCATCTTTTTAAAATCTTTCTCTTCTCACCTTATCTAGACCCCTCATGGTTTTATTCAGTCTGAAAAACAGCTGTCTACCATCACTCTCTGTCTCCAGCCGGTAAGCTGATTTTGTACCCAAACGGCAAGCTTATCAAAGGCTTTACTAAAGTCCAAGTAAACAATGTCTACCGCACCGCTCTCATCAATCTTCTTGTTTCCTTCCTCAAAAAAACTCAATCAAGTTTGTGAGACATGACTTCCCTGCTAACTCTTCTAATCTAAACTTCTAAACTTTTCTGTCTTTAATGAACTCCAGACAACTATCATCTAGATGAAGGAACTAAGAGCATTGTTGCTAAGTTTGCCGATGACTCAATGATATATAGAACAGGAGGTAGTGTTAAGGAAGCGACAAGACTGTAGTAGGATTTGGACAGGCTAGGAGACAGGACAAAGTAGTGGCAGATGGAATATGATGTGGGGAAGTGTGGCACTGTACACTTTGGTAGGACAAATCAAATCAGAGACTCTCCACCATATAAAAGTAGGCAATTCAGCCCCAAAGAATCCACACCAACCCTCCAAAGTGCATCCCACCCAGACCAAACTCCCTATTTTATCCTGTCAATCCTGCATTTCCCATGGTCAATCCACCAGACTGGCACATCCCTGAACACTATGGACAATTTACAAGACCAATCCACCTAATCTGCACATCTTTTGGCTGTAGGAGGAAACCCACGCAGATACAGGGTGAATGTGCTAACTCCACACAGCCTGAGAGTGGAATTGAACCTGGGTCCCTGGCACTGTGAACAGCATGGATTAGAAGTTAGCCAAAAGATAGGAACAGAGAGTTGGTAGAGATGAGCATTTCTCGGACTGAATACATGTTGAAAGTTATTAGATTAGATTAGATGAGGCGCTCTTCCTCCAGGCGTCGTGTTGCCATGGTCTGGCGATGGAGGAGGCCAAGGACCTGCATGTCCTTGGCAGAGTGGGAGGGGGAGTTAAAGTGTTCAGCCACGGGGCGGTTGGGTTGGTTGGTGCGGG
>NC_057739.1:1625656-1634377 GCF_004010195.1 Chiloscyllium plagiosum
CAACCACATCTGAGGGGAAATTGCGGTCTTTGAAGAAGGAGGCCATCTGGGTTGTTCGGTATTGGAATTGGTCCTCCTGGGAGCAGATGCAGCGAAGGCGAAGGAATTGGGAATATCAAGAAGATTTAAGAGGTGACCTTGTTGAGGTATTCAAAATTATCAACAATTTTGACAGGGTAAAGAAGGATGCTATGTCAGTAACGAGGAGGTCACAATCTTAACATTGTCAGCAAGAGAGTCAGGAGTGAGCGGAGGAGAAACTTTATTCAAAAAGTTGTTAGGATTTGAAATGCACTCCTTGGGAGAGAGCTGGACGTGGATTCCACAGCAGGTATCAAAAGAGAGCTGAATATGCATTTGAAAGTGATGGATTTATTTTAAAAAATGGTGAATGTAGAGAGTTATGGAGATTGGGCTGCAGAATGGTACAGCTGGTAAATCTTCCAGGAGCCCAGACAGACATGATGCGCTGAGTGGCTTCCTTCTAAAATTCTATCACAGAGGTACAGGTAGTTAAAATGTAACCCTTTGATTGGCAATTATTATTTGCAGGAATCATTGATTGGAAATTTGTTATCTGTAAAAAATAGTATAAACCCCTTGCTTTGTAGTAAAAATTTGAGCTGTACACCATTTTTTGATTATACACCTCCTATGTGTGCATGAATATATGTTTAAACAAGAAACCTCAGTCCCTCCAGTCTAACAGAAAATAAAGGGTTACACTCATCCTTACACTGTTTATTTTTCCTTTTCAAGATGCATTGCAATTCTATAAATCATACCATACATAGCAAGTGGTTGGAAACCTCAACATGATACCAAACCAGCATGATGGACACTCATACCAGATTTTAATGTACTATTAAATCTAGTTTTAGTAGATTGTGCAAGAGCATTACCAAAAGCCAGAATATCAATTATTGATTACAATTATTGACATTGCAACCCAATTTGCACAAGGTATTTGTTTTGGCGCAATTACAGTGAGGCTAGAAGTGGAAAAGTTAATGAAGTCTTTTAACTCATTATGAACAGAAAATTGATAGAAACCCGACCAGGGTTCTAACTTCACATCCAAAGTTTTCCAGAAGATCATGAACAACTTGGGTAGAAAACATTTGAAGTAAACTGCATATCATCCACATTGACAGGTAGCTTTAGCAAGGTACCGCCAGACTCTCAAAACCACAATTAATACACACTGACATAAATACCCACTGGGTTCAGAACAAGGGATAGAATGCTTACTATTTGCTACAAGAGGATCAATCTCCTTGGAACAACGGGTTCTTGATTAGATGGGCCAATGAGCTAAGGAGTGGCAATAGAGTTTAATTTAGATAAATGCGAGGTGCTGCATTTTGTAAAGATTTACATTCTTAATGATAAGGTCCTGGGGTGTGTTGCTGAACAAAGAGACCTTGAAGTGCAGGTTCATAGCTCCTTGAAAGTGGAGTCGCAGGTAGATAGGATAGTGAAGTCAGCATTTGATATGCTTGCCTTTATTGGTTAGTGCATTGATTATAGGAGTTGGGAGGTTATGTTGCAGTTGTATAGAACATTGGTTAGGCCACTATCGGAATACTGCGCACAATTCTGGTCTTCCTGCTGTAAAAAAGGTGTCGTAAAACTTGAAAGGGTTCAGAAAGGATTTACAAGGATGCTGCCAGGGTTGGAGGGTTTGAGCTAGAGGGAAAGGCTGAGTCCAAAACTAGACAGAGGAGAAAGATTTAAAAGGGATCTAAAGGGCAACATTTTCATGCAGTGAGTGATGCATGTATAGAATAAGGTCACATAGGAGGTGGTGCAGACAGGTACAATTATAACATTTAAAAGGCATCTGGATGGGTATATGAATAGGAAGGATTTGGACAGATATGGGCCAAATGCTGGCAAATGGGACTAGATATACTTAAGATATCAGGTTGGCATGGATGAGCTGGACCGAAGGGTTTGTTTCCGTACTGTATATCTCTATGACTCTATATGGTTGGAGGCTAGGATTAGGGTGTTGATCTTGACGACCAGCCATGATTATATTGAATGTTCGAACAGGCTTGAGGGGTTGAATGGATTACTCCTGCTCCTATCTTAATGTTTTTATCATTGTCCTATTGGAGGAGTAAGGGCTATTGAAGGGCAAGGGCATAATAGGAGGGTGATCATGGCCTAGTGGCATTATTGCTAGGCTGTTAATCCAGAGGTAAAAACAATAACTGCAGATGCTGGAAACCAGATTCTGGATTAGTGGTGCTGGAAGAGCACAGCAGTTCAGGCAGCATCCAAGGAGCAGCGAAATCGACGTTTCGGGCAAAAACCTGATGAAGGGCTTTTGCCCGAAACGTCGATTTCGCTGCTCCTTGGATGCTGCCTGAACTGTTAATCCAGAGACCCAGGTACGTTCTGAAGACCTCGGTTTGAATCCTGCCATGGCAGATGGTGGAATGCAAATTCAATAACAAAATGTGGAATTAAGAGTCTAATAATGACCAAGAATCCATTGTTGATTATCAAGAAAAACCCATCTGATTCACCAATTTTTAAAAAAAAATTCTTTAATGGGATGAGGGCATCACTGGTGAGGCCAGTATTTATTACCAAGCTCTAATTGCTCAGAGAGTAGTTAGGAGTCAACCACATTGCTGTGGGTCTGAAGTCACATGCAGGCCAGATCAAGCAAGGATGGCAGTTTCCCTCCTTAAATGTCATTATGAACCAGAAGCTAACACTCATTAGAAAAATAAACTGCCATTCTTATCACCTGGTCTGGCCTACATGTGACTCTAGACCCACAGAAATGTGGTTGCCTCTTAACCACTCTCTGGACATTAAGAAATGAGCAACAATTGCTAACCTAGCCAGCGATGCCCTTATCCCATGAATGAATAAAAAAACGACAATAAGATATAGGAACAGACTTAGATCATTTGATCCATTGGGTTTGCTCCAACATTCGGTCCTAGCTGATATCTTTTTCAAACCCACTCTTGTAGGGTTGCCTCGGGTGACTGTGTGGAGTTTGCACATTCTCCCCGTGTCTGTGTGGGTTTCCTCCGGGAGCTCTGATTTCTTCCCACAATCCAAAGATGTGCAGGTTAGGTGAAGTGGTCGTGCTAAATTGCCCATAGTGTTAGGTGCATTAGTCAGGGGTAAATGGGTCTGGGTGGGTTACTCTTCGGAGGGGCAGTGTGGACTTGTTGGGCCGAAGGGCTTGTTTCCATATTGTAGAGAGTCAAATCTTCTGCTTTCTACCTGTGCCCCTCCATCCCCTTACTAATCAAGAACCTACCTATCTTTGTCTTAAATACAATGAGCTCCACAGATTCACCATCCTCTAGCTGAAGAAATTCCTCCTTATCTCAGTTCTAAGGAATGCCATTAAAGCAAAGTGCCATTAACATCAAGGGTAAAAGAAATATCCACTCCTATCACACCAAATGGGTCAACAACAATGTCAAGTTATGCAATTTGAATTAAAGAATGTCTCAGCTACATTTCAGTGTGTTGTGAATCGAGTCATCATTGAGGTTTGTAGTTATTCAGTGTGTGGTATATAGTAACATATGGGAACAGCGTGAGAGGCAGGTATAAGACCTGTTTAAGCAATTGCAGTCAGTTGGCTTGTAATACATTTAAGCAAAAGTGAAAAGTACTTTGGAAAACAGAGTAATTTACAAAGGACACATTGTTTGACAAAGACAAGTGATGTTAAGGACAGGGAAATTGAAGGATCTAATAGAATTCCCTATTCCTAAAACTAAATGAGAAATTGAGAGAGTTTATTTTGGGAATGTACAGGTTTTACTGGAAACTTGTATGGAATTTCAGCATGTATCTTTAACACGTTTCTTAAAGAAATAAAGAAAAGTGCTATGGTCTGCAGAATACCAGGCAGCCTTTGAGAAACTAAAGACACCCCCTGATACTTGCAGATTTTTCAAAACGGTACATGATGTCAGTGACTTGGGATGGATGTAATCTTGTTCCAAGGCGATGAGTTGAGAATAGAGAGGTCAGTGGGGTATTTCTCTAAGAAACTAAACCAGTATGAGAAAGAGGAGAAAGTGAGGACTGCAGATGCTGGAGATCAGAGTCAAAAGGTGTGGCGCTGGAAAAGCACAGCAGATCAGGCAGCATGTGAGGAGCAGGAGAGTCGATGTTTCGGGCTTAAGCCCTTCATCAGGAATGTGGATGCAGTGGGGTGGGGTGGGTCAAGAGGGCTGAGAGATAGATAGAAGGGCATGGGGCTGGGGTAAGGTGCTACTAAGGCAATAGGTGGATGCAGGAGGGGTTGATGGTGATAGGTCAGAGTGGAGGGTTGAGTGGAAAGGTGGAAATGAAGATGGACAAGTGGGAGTAGTTCAAGAGAGCGGCAAGTTGGAGGGTTGGATCTGGGATAAAGTGGGGGGAGGGGAGATGAGGAAACTGCTCAATTTCACCAATTTCCTCATCTCCCCTCCCCCCACCTTATCCCAGATTAACCCTCCAAGTCGGCATTACTTTCTTGAACTTCTCCCACCTGTCCATCTTCCATCACACCTATCCGCTCCATCCTCCGTTCTGACCTACCACCATCACCCGCCTCCTGCATCCACTTATTGCCTTCATAGATACATTCCCCCCAGCCCCACACCCCTCATTTATCTCTCAGCCCCCTTGGGCACCCCTCCCCCGCCTGCATTCCTGATGAAGGGCTTATGCCCGAAACGTCGATTCTCTTGCTCCTTTGATGCTGCCTGACCTGCTCCGCTTTTCCAGCAACACATTTTTCAGCTCTGATCTCCAGCATCTGCAGTCCTCACTTTCTCCTAGTTGATTTTAACCTACTGCGAATCCTCTTGCAAGGACGCCTTCCCTGAAGAAGCTCTCCTCCTCCCTCTACAAGGATCTCAGTGAGTCCCTCTTTCACTGCACTCCCCCGGGTCATCTCCTCTGCCCTGAAGGGATTCCTGGAGAAGGACTTGTGCCCGAAACGTCGATTCTCCTGCTCCTTTGATGCTGCCTGACCTGCTGCGCTTTTCCAGCAACACATTCTTCAGCTCTGATCTCCAGCATCTGCAGTCCTCACTTTTTCCCTCTGAAATGGGGAAAACCAGGGTGACTGTGAATGAAAGGAGATTTGCCTGGTAATAAGTAGCTGGTTGGTCAGTGGACTAATAACCAATTGAGTACGATGACAGGACCTTCTGCCTGCCAATAGCTGTGCAATTCTTTCTTAAGGAGAAGAACTGTTTGGAGGCAAAGCTCTCTTTAAGTTGTCCAGCAGCATACAGACCGCAACACTGACTTCTGGTACTGGAGGTCGTTACTATGAACAGGCTTCAGAACTCCAAGCATCCAGAAAGAAAATTAGAGGGATCAAGTTTGGGACTGTGAATGTCTGGGCAGAAACCATTGGAGTTTAGTCTGGATAAGTGTGAGGCTTTGCATTTTAAAGGGCAGAACTTATAGAGTTAATGATGGGAACCTGGATGGTGTTGTCGAACAGAGATACCTAGGTGTTCAGGTATATAGTTCATTGAAAGTTGCGTCACAGGTAGACAGAGTGGTTAAGGCAGTGTGTAGCATCTTTGCCTTCACTGCTCAGACCAGACAGTGTTGGAGTTCGGATGTCAGGTTGAGATTGTACAGGATGCTGGCAAGGCCATTTTTAAAATGCTATGCCTAGTTCTAGTCGCCCTGCTATAGGAAGTACATTATGAAATTGGAGTGGGTTCAGAAAAGATTTACCAGGATGCTGCCAGGATTGGAAGGTTTGAGTTATAGGGAGAGACTGGGACCTTTTCCCCCAGAATGTAGGAGGTTAAAAGAGGTTTACAATAAAGGTTTATAAAATCATGAGGAATATAGACAAAGTGAGTAACTAAAGGTCTTTTCCCGAGGGTGGGGGAGTTCAAATTAGGTGGCATATTTTTAAGGTGAGAGGAGAAAAATTGTAAAGGAATATTTTTCAGACAGAGGATGCTGCATATGTTGAATGAACTGCCAGAGGAAATGGTAGATGCAGAGACAGTGAAAATATTTAAAAGACTTTTGGAAAAGTACATGAATAGGGAAGGTTTGGAAGGGCCAAACGCAGGCAAATGGGGCTAGTTTAGCTTGGCGAAACTTGGTTCACATGAACAAGTTGAACCGAAGGGTCTGTTTCTGTGCTGTATGATTCGATGACCTCTGAAAGTGAAGGAGCTGTGATTTGTTCTGCAGGCAAAAGTATCACAAGCCTGAAGATAACCATTTATATCCCCTTTCCAGTTGCTGTAAGCTGTGATGATTAATTGATAAGTTAAGGTCCTTTAATAATGTGAACCAGTCACCATGTGCCTAAACAAACAAGTGGAAGTATCTGGAAAATGATGAGTGAGGAGCAGCGTTCTGATCAGAATAAGGATTAGCTCAGCAAAACTTTGTGGATGGGGACCACTGAACTGACTTCTCAGTCTCTCTCTCTGTATATATAGATAGGGAATTTTATAAAGGCATTAGAGTTTTAACTAGTTGAATTCTATATCAATAGTTTATCTGTGGTTGGAATCTATTTATTTGTAACAGACTACGTCATACGGAATTCAGAAACCTGGTCTGTGCTTTCTACCAACATGTGTCTAAAAGAAAGGTAAGTTGCATTTTTAAAACATTAAATTTTATGATAACTTAGTGTGTGAGCCAGTGATACTGGAGATGCTTCAATCAGATAGCCAGTGACAAGAGAGGTCCCAACGAGAGTGTCAATGATGTGAGACATCATTTCAACAAGAGAGTCAGTGATACCAGAAAGGTCCCAGTCAGAGAGCCAGCGATATCAAAGAGGTCATAACGACAGACTCAATCATACCAGAAAGGTCACAATGAGAGAGCCAGTTGCGCCAGAAACTTTCTCGTAGCAAAACTAATAATATCAGAGAGCACCCAGTGAGAGCCAGTGATATAAGAAAGCAATCAGAGAGGGAGAGTAATGAGAGACTCTTTAATTCTGATTTATTTTGGCAGTAGTTGCAACTGGTACAGAAGTAAAAAGAACATCTTCGAGCCAAAACAAGAAACTTCTTCCCACAGAAGCCTTCTGCTTCACCAGAAGCAAGGCAAGCTGGAACGAGTGGTGTCAGAACATTGACAGGGCACAGCCTGACTGGGAGGTGGAGACCACAGCTCACCTGCAACTGAGGAAGACAACCAAGTGTGCGGCAGAAACAAATTGCGATAAAAAAATATTTGCTTGTGATTCCCACACTCAGGGCTGAGATTGATCTTGGATCGAATCCAGGGAAAATGGCTGCTGGCCAGTGGAACCAGATAGGGCCTATAGATTGCATCATGAGATTAGTGAGAGGGAGGATCAACATCAAAATAACACAGCAGCTACTAATAAACAAACATTACAAGGGATTATGGTAACTATCGGCCATACAAACAGCTAGAATGATCAACTGGTGCTGGAAAAGTGCTGCCAACTCTAGGTGGACTGTTTTCAGGATGAGAACTCCATTCACCCTCACCCTGTCCAATATTCCTGGCTTTGATCATCTGCTCATCCCTGTGGTAGGAGAAAGTGAGGACTGCAGATACTGGAGATCAGAGCTGAAAAATGTGTTGCTGGAAAAGCGCAGCAGGTCAGGCAGCATCCAAGGAACAGGAGAATTGACATTTCGGGCATAAGCCCTTCTTCAGGAATCCCTGTGGTATCCTACCTCAAAACTCACACCACTTAATGCCAATCAAATCCCCAGATTCCTCCTTGCAATTTTCACTGGCATTGAAAAAAGGAATGGTACTGGTCCCCAGGCCAATCACTCTCACATATACTCACTGGAAAAAACACATGGATCACTATTCCCAGTGATATACATAGGGGCTGGATGTCACTTTCAAATACACAGGAGCTGATTGTCACTGTCAAATACACAGGGGCTGGATATTAGCGTCATATACACAGGGGCTAGTAGTGAATGTCATGGACAAAGAGGCAGGTACACTCTGACATATTCAGGATCCAGTAATCTCTGTCATATACACAGGATTCAATAATCACTGACGTGCACAGAGTCCAGTAATCACCAAAACATGCACAACGGCCAATAACACACGAGTTACAAATTACTGATATTTACACAGGGGACAGTAATCACCGACACAGACACAGGGCACAGGGCACAGTAATCACTGACACACACACACAGGGGCTGGTAATCACCGACACACACACAGAGGCTGGTAATCGCCGACACACACACAGAGGCTGGTAATCGCCGGCACACACACACGGACCGGTAATCGCCGGCACACACACAGGGGCCGGTAATCGCCGACACAGACACAGGGGCTGGTAATAACCGACACACACACAGGGGATGGTAATCACCGACACACACACAGGGACGGTAATCACCGACACACACACAGGGGATGGTAATCACCGACACACACACAGGGACGGTAATCACCGACACACACACACACACATACACCGGGGCCGGTAATCACCAACACACACACAGGGGCTGGTAATCAATAACACACACACAGGGGCCGGTAATCATTAACACACACACAGGGGCCGGTAATCAATAACACACACACAGGGGCCGGTAATCACCGACACACACAGGGGCCGGTAATCAATAACACACACACAGGGAACGGTAATCAATAACACACACACAGGGGTCGGTAATCAATAACACACACACAGGGGCTGGTAATCAATAACACACACACAGGGGC
>NC_057739.1:1636016-1660809 GCF_004010195.1 Chiloscyllium plagiosum
CGGTAATCAATAACACACACACAGGGGCTGGTAATCAATAACACACACAGGGGCCGGTAATCAATAACACACACGCAGGGGCCGGTAATCAATAACACACACGCAGGGGCCGGTAATCAATAACACACACGCAGGGGCCGGTAATCAATAACACACACGCAGGGGCCGGTAATCAATAACACACACGCAGGGGCCGGTAATCAATAACACACACGCAGGGGCCGGTAATCAATAACACACACGCAGGGGCCGGTAATCAATAACACACACGCAGGGGCCGGTAATCAATAACACACACGCAGGGGCCGGTAATCAATAACACACACGCAGGGGCCGGTAATCAATAACACACACGCAGGGGCCGGTAATCAATAACACACACGCAGGGGCCGGTAATCAATAACACACACGCAGGGGCCGGTAATCAATAACACACACGCAGGGGCCGGTAATCAATAACACACACGCAGGGGCCGGTAATCAATAACACACACGCAGGGGCCGGTAATCAATAACACACACGCAGGGGCCGGTAATCAATAACACACACGCAGGGGCCGGTAATCAATAACACACACGCAGGGGCCGGTAATCAATAACACACACACAGGGGCCGGTAATCAATAACACACACACAGGGGCCGGTAATCAATAACACACACACAGGGGCTGGTAATCAATAACACACACACAGGGGCTCGTAATCAATAACACACACACAGGGGCTGGGAATCAATAACACACACACAGGGAACGGTAATCAATAACACATTCACAGGGGCTGGTAATCAATAACACACACACAGGGAACGGTAATCAATAACACACACACAGGGGCTGGTAATGAATCACACACACACAGGGGCTGGCAATGAATCACACACACAGGGGCTGGTAATCAATAACACACACACAGGGGCCGGTAATCAATAACACACACACAGGGGCCGGTAATCAATAACACGCACACAGGGGCCGGTAATCACCGACACACACACACAGGGGCTGGTAATCAATAACACACACAGGGGCCGGTAATCAATAACACACACACAGGGGCCGGTAATCAATAACACACACACAGGGGCTGGTAATCAATAACACACACACAGGGAGTGGTAATCACCGACACACACACAGGGGACGGTAATCACCGACACACACACACGGGGCGGTAATCACCGACACACACGCAGGGGGCGGTAATCACTGACACACACGCAGGGGGCGGTAATCACCGACACACACGCAGGGGACGGTAATCACCGACACACACGCAGGGGGCGGTAATCACTGACACACACACACACGGGCCGGTAATCACCAACACAGACACAGGGGATGGTAATCACCAACACACAGACACAGGGGATGGTAATCACCAACACACACACACAGGGGATGGTAATCACCAACACACACACACAGGGGATGGTAATCACCGACACACACGCAGGGGGCGGTAATCACCGACACACACGCAGGGGGCGGTAATCACTGACACACACACACACACACGGGCCGGTAATCAACAACACAGACACAGGGGATGGTAATCACCAACACACACACACAGGGGATGGTAATCACCAACACACACACACACAGGGGATGGTAATCACTGACACAGGCCGGTAATCACCAGCATATACACAGGGGTCAGTAATCATGTGCATATACACAAGGACCAGTATTCACTGGCATGGGAGACTGATTAGTAAGGTTAGATCTCACGGAATACAGGGAGAACTAGCCAGTTGGATATAGAACTAGCTCAAAGGTAGAAGACAGAGGGTGGTGGTGGAGGGTTGTTTTTCAGACTGGAGGCCTGTGACCAGTGGACTGCCACAAGGATCAGTGCTGGGTCCTCCACTTTTTGTCATTTACATAAATTATGAAGGGCATAGATAGGGTAAATAGACAAAGTATTTTCCCTGGAGTCAGGGAGTCCAGAAGTAGAGGCCTTAGGTTTAGGGTGAGAGGAGAAATACATAAGAGACACCCAAGGGGCAACGTTTTCACAAAGAGGGTGGTATGTGTATAGAATGAGCTGCCAGAGGAAGTTGTGGAGGCTGGTACAATTGCAACATTTAAGAGGCATTTAGATGGATATATGAATAGGAAGGGTTTGGAGGGATATGGGCCAGGTGCTGGCTGGTGGGACTAGATTGGGTTAGGATATCTGGTCGGCATGGATGGGTTGGACCGAAGGGTCTGTTTCCATGCTGTACATCTCTATGTACATAGGGGCCAGTAATCACTGGCATATACACAGGGGCCAGTAATCACTGGCTTATACACAGGATCTGATTCTTTGAAAAGTTGTCCTGATGCTGGAATGGGAACCCAGATGTAACATAAGGCAGGACCAATGAACTTCATGAGGGCCTGGGAAGGACCATGTGAAAGAGTAAGGTATTAGGAGGGTTTGAGTCCAAGGTGACACAATGTGCTGTCCACTGGGCTTACGGTGTGTTTGTGCTGACAGAGGAAGCCTGCTTTAAAACAGTGTCAGTGAGCTCCAACTGCAAATAGCCATTTAGGATTATGCTGTTGTCACAATAAACAAAAACCTGGCTCTAATAACAACAGAAACAACATATCCCTGAATATAGTGTTCTCAAAAGATAGGGAAGGAAGGAGAGGATGGGTGGCTGTAAAGATTAAAGTGAAGCTTGTGGTGCTGAAGTGAGTGGGTCCCTGGAGAGGTCAGTGCCTGCATCTGTCGAGTAATGATACAGCAGAGTAGCATTACATGACCAGCTGTTTTCTACAGACCATAAACTGGCGGGAAAGATATAACGGAGTAAATTTGCAGGGATATTGCAGCAAGATACAAAAACTATAAGCCATGACAATTGATGTTGATTGATGAGTATGTTACCAGCCTATAAAGGAAGGTGTTGTGGGAATTACTTCTGGGCAATGAAATGTGATGCTCTCCTCCATTCTTTCGTGGATCGCTACTGGAAGCTGGAGTCACATGGAGACCAGACTGGGTAAGGCTGGCAGGTTCCCTTCCCTCAATTAATTAAATGGATTTTTACAACAGTTGAAGATAGTTTTATGGTCACCATTCCAGATTTACTTACTTCACTTAAATTCCACCAAATGGGATTTGAACCCATGTCCCCAGAACCCAGTGGAGCTCCAAAAATGCTCAAGATGTTTGACACCATACAGAACAGAGCAGCCCACTTGATCGACACCATATCCACCACCTCTAAAGTTCACTTCCATCATCACCAATGTACAGTGAGAGCAGCATTAACTGTCTTCAAAATGCATTGACAACTTACCAGGGCTTCACTGAGAGTACCTTCCAAACCTATCGACTCTAGAGTCTAGGGCAAACAGAGCAGATGCTCTTTCATGGAAATACTGCCACATCCAAGTTTATTGCCAAGCCATACAACATTCAGTTTTTGAACTATATCAGCTTTCTTTCATTGTCATTGGTCTAAATCCTGGAATTTGCTCCCTAACAACACTGTCAGTATCCCTAGATCCCCCACACAGACTGCAGCAATTCAAGGTGGTAGCTCACTACTCGCATTTAGGAAGACATTTACTCAAGGGGGCAGAGTGTGGAACCCAAATGGGTATACTGCGGCTTTACCCAGAGGCTGGTACTAGGACCACTGCTTTCAATATATTTTATGCAAGGTGTCATCTCATAATTTGTGGACAATGCAAAACGTAAAAGTACTCAGAACTGCGAGGATGATGAAGACAGACTTCAAAACGACATGAGTTGGTGCAAACGTGGCAATTTAACTTTGATAAAAAGAAATGTGAAGTTGGACATTTGGTTGGAAAAAATTAAGGGAAACAATATAAGGGGCACAGTTCTAAAGGAGGAACAGGAATAACTATTCAATAATTGTGCACGTGACAGGCAGGTTTACAAAGTGATTTAAAGGACAAATGGGATGGGGTGATAAAATGGAGGCATGGAATCCAAAACAAGGAAGCTACTTTGGAGTTTTATAAAAGTCTAGTTTGGCTTCAACTGGAATGCTGTGTCTACGTATTGCATTTAGGAATGACCTGAAGGCTTTATAGAAGGTGCAGAGTAGATTTTCAAGAACGGTTCCACAAATGAGGAATTTCAGTCACATTACAGGTTGGAACTGATTTCCTTTGAGAAAATTGAGAGAAAACTTAATAGAAGTGTTTAAAATTATGAGGCACCCAGATGAACAGATAGGGAGAAACTGCTTCCACTGGCAAAAGGCTTGAGAAATAGAACCCAAAAAGTGACATGAGGAATATGTATTGAAGACCGAGGGATGAAGATTGGGAATGCAGTGACTGTGTGTTTGATGGAAATACGTACAATAGGAGCCGTAGCAAAAGAATTGAAAAAGCATCACAAAATTTGCAAAAACACACAAGGACTGCTAATCTTTGTAATGTTTACAAGGGTGGCTCATCTCTAATATACACAGGGGCTGCTAATCTTTGTAATATACAGAGATTCTGCTAGCCACAATATGAAACAGAGGATTGGAGACAGTAGGGATTGCAGAAGCAGGAATCTGGAAAGGAACAGCAGGTCAGATAGGATTTGAGCTTCCCCACACCAATCCACTTTGCGCAGGGACTGTTCACTCCGTGACTTCCTCGTCAAGTCTACACTCCCCACCAATTTCTCCACCCCACCTGGTACCTTTCCCTGCAACTGCGAGAGATGCCACACCTGCCCCTACCTCCATCCAAGGCCCCAAACAATCCTTCCAAATCCGGCAGAGATTCACCTGCACTTTATCCAACCTGATCTGTTGCTCCTGATGTGGTCTCCTCTACAATGAGGAGACCAAAAGCAGACTCAGGGATGGGTTCACGGAGCATCTGCACTCTGCACGCATCAACTAACCTGACCTTCTGGTTGCCATCCATTTTAATTCCCCTTCCAACTCCCCCAGCAACATGTCCATCCTTGGCCTCCTCCACTGTCAGACTGAGGCAAAACATAAACTGCAGGAACAACACATGATTTTTCACCTGGGGAGCTTACAGCCAAATGGCCTCAATATTGACTTCACCATGCCTAGCCCCCTCCCCTCCTCACTTCCCTGACCTGACCTAACCTGCACATCTTCCCTCTCACCTATCTGCTCCACCCTTTCCACTGACCAATCACAATAACCCCCAACCTAAATCTACTTATCACCATCCTAAATGCCCTTCCCCCAGCCTCACCCTGCTCCCTCAATTTACGTCTGGGCTCCCCTCTCCCTCCCCAGTCCTGACAAAGGGTTTTGGCCCAAAACATATGAAACATGGGGGCTGCTGACATCTGTAATAACCTCACAGGGACTGAGATATCTTGGGTGTTCAGGCTTTGCTATCTTTATATGACACAATTCAAAGAAGTGTAATAGGGTGGTGACAGTAGGGGATTTCAACTTCTCTAACATTAACTGGGACAGTCATGGTATGACATTTTCAGAGGGAGTGGAGTTCTTTAAATGCATCTAGAATGTTTTTTTTTCGGTATGCCATAGAGATCTACTGAACAGAGAAAAGCCCTTTGGCCCATCACATCTGTGCTAGCCAAAAACAAGTACCTAAGTATTCTAAACCCATTATCTATCATGCACTGTATATTTCACTCCTGTTTTAGATCTCCCAAAATGCATCACTTCACATTTTACCAGATTAAACTCCATCTGCCATCTCTCTGTCCAATTTCCAATCTATCTATATCCTGCTGTGTCCTCTGGCAATCCTCCTCACTATTCACAACTCCCCCAATCTGTGCCATCCGCAAACTTACTAACCAAGCCACCTACATTGTAATTATATATAAACGATTTGGAAAACAAACAACAGGGTCTCCAGCACTGACCCCTGCAAAACACAGATCTCCAAGCTGAAAAACACACTTCTGCCGCGACTCAATGTCTCCTATGACCAAGCCAGTATGTATTTATCTTACTAGCTCACCGTGGATTCCGTGAGACTTCACCTTTTGAGGAACCTTGTCAAAGGTCTTGCTAAAGTACATATAGATAACATCCAGTGTTCTGCCCTAATTAAACATCTTTGTCACTTCCTCAAAAACCTAAATCAAGCCTGCAAGACTCAACCTTTTCTACACAAAGCTAAATAAGTCCATATATTTCCAAATGTGAGTAGATCCTATCCCTAAGAATCTTCTTCAATAATTTCCTTATCAATCACGTAAGGCTCATCAACTTGTGATTTCTCAGTTAATCCCTGTTGCTCTTTTTAAACAAATGAACAACGCTGGTTTTTCTTCAGTCCTTTGAGACTTCTCCTGTGACTAAACAGATATAAAGATTATGTGCAAGGCCCAGCAATTTCCTTATCTGCCCCCTCAGCATTCTGTGATAAATCCCATCAGGTCCTAAGGAATGTCTACTTTAATGCTTTTCAGATAGACAGGATGGTTAAGATGGTGCCTTCATTGCTCAAACCATTACGCTCAGGAGTAGGGATGTCATGTTGAGGTTGTACAGGATGTTGGTGAGGCCACTGTTGGAGTACTGCGCATAGTTCTGGTTGCCGTGCTATGGGAAAGGTATAATTAAATTGGAAACGATTCAGAAAAGATTTACCAGGATGTTGCCAGGACTGGAGGGCCTGAGTTATAAGGATAGGCTGGGATTATTTTTCACTGGACTTTAGGAAGTTGAGGGATGATTGTATAAAGGTTTATAAAAATCATGAGGGGCTTATATCAGGTGAATAGTAAAGGTGTTTTCCCTAGGGAGGGGGATTCAAAACTTGGGGGCATATTTTTAAGATGAGAAGACAAAGATTTAAAAGGGACCTGAGGGGCAAATCTTTTCATATGGAGTTGTTCATATGTGAAATGAACTGCCAGAGGAAGTGGCAGATGCAGGTACAGTTACAACATTTAAAAGACATTTGGACAGGTACATGAATAGGAAAGGTTTGGAGGAATATGGGCCAAATGCAGGCAAGTGGGACTAGTTTTAGTTTGGAACACATGGTTGGCATGGATGAATTGGACTTAAGGGTCTATTTCCATGCTGTATGACTCTATGACCTACTCCTTTTTCATACTGACACGCTCTAGAATATCAATACACTCCTCCCAAGACTCACTACTCCCATGTTCTTCTCCTTTGTGAATGCCAATGCAAAGTATTCATTAAAGACCTAACATACTTCCTCTAGGGTCACATATAAATTCCCTCCTTTGTCCATGAGTGGATGTACCCTTGCCCTAGTTTCTTAAATGCATATAAGAAAGATAACTTGGGATTTTCCTTAATTCTGTTTGCAAAAGACATTTCAAGGCTTCTTTTAGTCTTCCTAATTCATTGTTTGATTTCTTTCCTGCTACCTTTGCATTCTGAGAGGGCTCAACCTGACTTCAGTTTCCAGAATCTTTGGTATCCTTCACAGGACGATGCTGGTCCTAAACTCAAATCAACTGGCCTTGACCATATTCCCACATGCCAGATGAGGATTTACCCTTAAACAGCTGCCACTTATCAACATTCCCTAGTTCCTACTTAATATTGTGGTGGGTAGCTTCCCCTATTTTAGCACTTTCACCCAAGGACTACTCTGTCCTTGCACATACGTAACTTAAAACTTAAGAGTTGTGGTTACTGCTTATGAAATGATCCCTCACTGAAAACTCAATCACCTGGCTGGGCTCATTGCCTAATACCAGATCTTGTGTGGGTCCTTCCTTAGTTGGACTACTTACACATCATTTAAAAAAACCTGGACACACCAAACAAACCACCTCTACCCTCCCCCATCCAAGCCCCTGGCACTAAGTGAATCACAGTCAACACAGGGGAAAACATTGATTAGATTAGATTCCCCACAGTGTGGAAATAGGCCCTTCGGCCCAATAAGTCCACACCGACCCTCCGAAGAGTAACCCGCCCAGACTCATTGTAAACTATTTTCAAGTCAGGATGGTGAGTGGATTGGAGGGGAACTTACAGCTGATGATGTTCCCATGTATTTGCTGCTCCCGTCCATCTGGATGGAAATGTTTGTATGATCGGGGAAAATTGAACAGTTGGAGGAGAACCGCCAAGCCACCAATATGTACAGACTGCCCGAGAAATAGCTCTCTTAAAGGTACCTTTATTGATCAGTGACTGCGAAACAGATATCCTTAAGAAGAAGAAAAAAAAACAGAGGCAGAAATAAAGAGAAGATTTGACAGCTGGCTGGTTTTGAAATTTGAATTTTTCAGTAAATCTTAATCAGGGTTTATATCGGGCTAGTATTATAGAAGGGAAAGTAAAAGTTAGGTTAGAGGAGGGAGTTGTAAATGGTTGTTAGTTAATTATTCTCTGTTATACTTTAAGAAATAAAGTTGTCAATTTTTACTTAATAATTCTTGGTCTCTCGAATTTTCACAGATTACTGCACAGGATAAATCTTTTTTGTGTTGTTGGTTTAAATTAAGCAGATGGGCTTACCCTGTCATATAACACAACAATGTACAATAATCAGCAAATATCCCCACTTTTGAACATATGATGGAGGGACGGTCATTTTTGAAACATCTGAAGATGGTTGGGCTGCAGACACTATCCTGAGAAACTCTTGCAGAGATGTCCTAGGCCTGAGAGGACTGCCCTCCAATAAGCATGATTACCTTCCTATGTCAAACTGTGGTGCTGGAAAAGCACAACAGGTCAGGCAGCATCCAATAAGTAGGAGAATCAAAGTTTTGAGCATAAGCCCTTCACCACACACCCGAAACATCAATTCTCCTGCTCATTGGACGGTGCCTGACCTGCTGTGCTTTTCAAGCGCCACACTTTTCGACTCTAGCATCTGTAGTCCTCACTTTCTTCATCTTCCTATGTGCAAGGTTTGATTTCTACCAGCAGAGAGTTTGCCACGATTCTCCTTAATTCAAGTGTTCCTTGGACTCATGATGCTGCAGTCAGTCAAATGCAGCCTTGATGTCAAGGTCAGTCACTCTCCCCTCACCTCTGGAATTCAGCTCTTTTGACCATGTTTGAACCAAGGTTGTAATGAGGTCAGGAGCTTTGTGGCCCGGGTGAAACCCAAACTGAGCATCTGAGAGCAGGTTATTGCAGAGCAAATGCTGCTTGATGGCACTGTTGATGACACTTTACATCACTTTATTAATGATCAAGAATAGACAGATGGGACGGTAATTGGCTGGGCTGGATTTGTCTTGCTTTGTGTGCACAGCACATATATGAGCAATTTTCCACATTGTCAGGTAGATGCCAGTGTTGTAACAAGCCTTCAGTACTCCTGCCGGAATGTTATCAGGGCCCATAGCCATTGCAGTATCCAGCGCCTCCACTTCTTGATATTAGGTGGAATAAATCAAATTGACTAAGGACTGGCAGCTGTGATGATGGGGACCACTGGAGGAGGCCATGTTGGATTATCCACTAAACACTTCTGGCTGAAGATTGCGGCAATTGCTTTGGCCTTATGTCTTGCACTGATGTTTTGGGCTCTTCCATCATTGATACTTGTAAAGCCTCCTTCTCCAGTGAGTTGTTAAATTATCCATCAATATTCATGATTCGATGTGACAGAACTGCAAAACCTAGTCTTATCTGTGGGCTGTGGGATCACTTAACTCTGTCTATCACTTGTTAATTGGCACAAAAGTAGCCCAGTTTGGGAGCCTCTCAAGTATGATGCCCATTTTTAGGTATGCCTGGAGCTGCTCCTGCACTCTCTATTTAAACAGGGTTGACATCAGGGTTCACACCCTGGCTTGATGGTAATGGAAAAGTGGGAGATATGTCGAACCATGAGGTTAGGTTGTGCTGGAGTACAGTTCTACCGCTGCTGATGGCCCACAGTGTCTCATGGACGCCCAGTCTGGAGTTGGAGTTGCTCAGTCTGTTTGAAATCTGTTCCATTTAGCACAGTGATAGTGCCACAAAAACATGATGCAGATTATTCTCAATGTGAAGGTGGGACTTCATCTCCACAAGGACTAGGCGGTGGTCCCTCTTACCAGTACCATCATGGATAGATGCAGCTGGCACATCAGTAAGGATGAGGTCAAGTGTGTTTTTCTGTCTTGTTGGTTTGCTCACCACCTTCTGCAGACCCAATCTAACAGCTATGTCCTTTAGAACCCAATTTGTAACACTGCTGCTGAGCCACTCTTGGTGATGGACATTTAAATCCCCACTCAGAGAACATTTTGCACCCTTGGCACCCTCAATGTTTCCTCCAAGTGTTGTTTCACATGGAGGAGTCCTGATTCATCAATCGAAGGAGGATGGTATGTGGTTATCAGCAGGAGGTTTCCTTGCCCATGTTTAACTTGAAACCATTAGACTTCATAGGGCCCGGAGTCAATGTTGAGGACTCCCAGGACAACTCCCTTCCAACTGTATACTACTGTGCTGCCAGCTTCGCCAGGTCTGTCCTGTCAGTGGAGTCACACCAGGTGATAGAGCAGATCTCCTTCCTTGAAGGACAACAGTGAGCCATTTGGGTTTTTCCAACAACCAACAATGGTTTCATTGTCATCAGTAGATTCTTAATGCCAGATTTTTTTTATTGCACTCAAACGCTACCATCTGTCAAGGTGGGATTCAAACTTCAAACCAGACTTGGATGAAAATTGGTGGGGTGGTAAATAGTGAGGAGAACAGTCTTAAAGTAGAAGAGGATACAGCTGTGTTGATCAGTAGCAAATGCAATTCAATCCAGATAAATGTGAAGTGTTGCATTTTGGCAGGGCAAACGAGGCAAGGCAACTTGAAGAATGGTAGGACCCTGAGAAACACCAAGTATCAGAGGGACCTTTGTGTACATGTACTGTACACCCAGCCACTTAAGGTATAAGGAGGGATGGACAAATGGTTAACAAGACATATGGGATGCTTACTATATGGGACACAACTGAGGCACAGTGTTTAAGAGCAGGGAAGTTATGCTGGACCCGTATGAAGTGTTTGTTAGGCAACAGCAAGAGTATTGTGTGCAGTTATGGGATGCGCATTATAGCAGGAATGTGATAGTACTGGAGAGGGTGCAGAGGAGAGTTACCACAATGTTGCTTGAACTAGAGACTTTCAGTTATAAGGACAGATTGGATAGACCAGAGTTGTTTTCCTTCGAGCAGAGGAGATTCAGAGGAGGCCTGATTGAGATGTGTTAAATTATGAGTGACATAGATAGACAGGAAGAACCCTTTTCCCTCGGTGGAGAGACCAATGACCACGGAGCACAGATTTAAACTACGGGCAGAAGGTTCAGAGAAGATGTGAGGAAAAGCTTTTTCACCCAGTGGGTAGTGGGAATTTAAAACTCATTGCCTGTTATGTTATAGAAGCCGAAAGCCTCAGAATATTTAAATAGCATTTAGATGTATACTTGTAATGCCAAGGCGTTTCAGGCTAAGTGCTTGAAAATGAAATTAGATTAGTGAGGAGGTAGCTTCTGAACAATGCAGACTTGATGGGCTGAAGTGCTTTATCTGTGATGCAGATCTTTGTGACTCGAACATGACTGTACACAGGGGTTGCAAACCACTTTCATGTGCACAAGTTCTTCAAAAAACACAAAGCAGCTATTAATCTCTCTACCATGCACAGTAGCTGCTCATCACTGCCATACACTAAGAGCCTGCTCAGCAATGCCACATATACAGAATCTGCTGATCCCTGTAACATACTCAGGGATTGCTAAAAAGCTATAATATACACAGTGGCTACTAAGGACTGCCAATATAGACAGGGGCACCTAATCTCTGTACAAAAATACAGGGACTTCTGATCTCTAATATTTAAAGGATTGCTAATGTCTAATATACACAAGGACTGCTAATTTCTGTAATAGGGCCATCTAATCTCTGTGCTGATCTCTCATTTATACTTGGGACTGCTAATCCCTGCATTAAATGGAGAGGTTGCTGATCTCTAATGTACACAAGGAGTACTGATCTCTAATACAAGTGTCCCCTACCCCCCACCCCCCACCATATCTGTGGGTGATACTTTCCAAGACTTATCGCAGATGCCCAAAACCACGGATAGTAGCAAACCCTATTTAAATGGGAAATTTACTTCCCCGGCAGTCCCCTTGGAATTACTTCTGGAACGTTCGGTGGATCGGTGTGGACTTGTTGGGCTGAAGGGCCTGTTTCCACACTGTAAGTAATCTAATCTTAATATTTTCAGGCCACAGTAAACCATGGACAACTGAAACCATGGAAACCGAATCCACGGATACGTGGGTTCTACTGTAAATACAAAGACTGCTAATCTCTGTAAAGTAAACAGGGACTGCTTATATCTGTAATAAACACAGAGACAACTCAACTCAGTAGTATAGACAGGGACTACTTATCTCTACTAGAAAGCAGGAACTGCTGACTGCTATTATGAATATTGACTATCAATCTCTGTGTTATAGATGGGAACTGCTTGTCTCTCTATTATACCAGAGAATGCTAATCTCTAATGTACAGAGGGACTATTAATCTCTTCTATAAACTGAGACAGCTAATCTCTGTAACACATACAGGGACTGCAAATCTAATATCCACAGGATCAGCTAATTTCAGTAACTACATTACTGTTAATCTCTGTAAATTACACAGAGACTGCTTATCTCTATTATAAACAGGGAGTACAAATCTTTGCAATGAACACAAGGCGTTTTAATCTCTGTATTACACATAAAGAATGCTAATATCTGCAAGGTACACAGGGGCTGTTCATTTCTTTAAAATACACAGTGATTGTTAATCTGGGTATTATACACAGAGACAGCTAATCTCTTTATTATAAACAGGGGACGCCAATCCCTGTAACAAATACAAGAACTGTTAATCTTTGGAGTACAGATGGGAGCCATTAATCTCTGCATTATACACAAGGACTGTTAATCTCCGAGGAACTGTACAATTACTTTGCGTCAATCTTCACCGTGGAAAACACAAGTAATATCCCAAAATTCAAGAGAGTGAGGGGGCAAAGATGAGTATGGTGGCCATTATCAAGGTGAAAGTGCTAGAAAAACAATGGCCTGAAGGTAGATGAATCACCTGGACCTCCTTATAAAGAGGGACTGATCATCTCTAATATACATAGGGACGGTTAATCTCGAGAAAACATATAGTGGCCATTAACCTCTTTAACATACACAGAGTTATTCGCTAATATGCTCAAGGGCTAATCTCTAATATACATACAATATGGTAATTTCTGCAATGTATAGCGGGACTGTTAATCTCTGTAGTATACACGGGAACTGCTAATGTCTATTATAAACATGGGCTGCTGTCTCTGTAATATACACAGAATACTGCTAACATTGCATCTGACAGACTGATACTCCCTATAATATACACAGTAGCTGTTAATCTCTGTCATATACACAGGGACTGCTGATGTCTGTGTTATAAACAGGGCCTGCTAATCTCTATTAGATACATGAAATGCTAATCTCTGGATTACGCATACGGGACTGCTAATCTCTGTATTATATACATATAGAGACTGCTAATCATTGCATTTGACAGGACCCCTAGTCCCCACAGTATACACAGGGATTGTTGCATCATTGCTGCATTTGCCAGAGACAGCTACACCCTATATTACATATAGGGGCTGTTAACCTACACACAGACTGCTAATTTCTATTATAAACAGAGACAGCTAACCTCTATTGTTCACAGGGACTGCAAATCCCTGCAATATACACCGGGACTGCTATTCTGTGTTATACACTGGGTCATTAATCTCTGTAATATACATGAGACTCCTTATCTCTGTATTTTAGACAGGAACTGCTAATCTCTGTATTTTAAACAGTGACTGCTAATTTCTAATGTAAATAGGGAATGTTATTCTCTGTTTTATAAACATTGGGCAATAACCGCTGTATCCTAGATGGGGACTCTCACTCTCTATTAAATGCAGTGGATACTAATCTGTCTAATATAAACAGGGACTAATAATCTCTAATATATAAAGGGACAACTAATCTCTGTAATATGCACAGGGATTGCTAAAGTCTGTAACAGACCCAGGGACAGCTAATCTCTAATGCACATAGGGGCTTCGAATCTCTTCATTATACACAGGGAATGCTAGTGTTTCTAATCAACACAGGGTCAGCTAATCTCTCTAATATGCACAGGGACTGAATTGTGCAATTATACACTGGGGTTACTGAAGTCTTCATAATATACAGGGACTGCTAATCTCTAATATACTTAGGGACAGCCAATCTCTGTAATATACATAGGCACTGTAAATCTCTATTATACAGGGACTGTGAATCTTCGTATAATACACATGGTCTGCCAGTCCCTGTAATATACATTGGGGCTGCTTACCTCTGCAATATGAACAGGGGCTGCTAATCTCTATTACACGAAGGAACTGTTAATCTCTGTAACATACACAGGGACTGTAAATCATAACATTTGACAGAGACCACTGGTCCCTATAACATACACAGGGGCTGTTAATCTCTAATATGTACAAGGACAGGTAATCTTTCTAATGCACACAGAGACTGCTCATTTCTATAATATAGACAGAGACTGCTAATCTCTGTATTTATACACAGAGACTGCTTAACTCTGCGTTATAGACAGAGGATATAAATTTGTTATATTCACAGTGGCTGTTAAAACCTGTAATATAGAGAGAGGATGCTAATCTCTGTAGTATTCACAGGGGCCGTGTTTCCCACTAATATACACAGGGACTCCAAATCTCTGCAATGTACAGAGTGATTGCTCTATTGTGTTTTAGACGGGAGCCATTAATCCACGTAATATACACAGGAGTTAAGAATATCTCTGTAATAGACAGGAAATGCTGATCTCTGAAATAACACAAGGACTGTTGATCTCTGTACTACACACAGGGAATGCTCATCTCTGTAAAATACACAGGGACTATTAATCTCTGCAATGTATACAGGAGCTATTAATCTGTGTATTATGAAAAGGGATTGCTAATCTCTGTAACATATACGGGGTCGTTAATCTCTGTAATGTTTCCAGGGCAATTGTCTCAGTATTATATACGGTTACAGCGAATCTCCAATGTAGACTGGGACTACTAAACTCGGGAACATACACAGGGGCTGCTATACTCTTTCATACACACGAACTGTAAATCTCTGTAAAATATACAGGGACTGATGATGTCTGTGTAATACACAGGGACTGCTAATCTCTCCAGCATACATAGGGGCTGTTAATCTCTACAATACACACGGATACTGTTAATCTCTGTAAAATACACAAATATTGTTAATCTCTATAATATAGACAATTCTCTGTATTATACACAGGGACAGCTAATCTCTAGTATATGCAGAGGGGAACTACTAAATTCTGTAGTACACATGGGGGATTGCTAATCTTTCTAAAATATGCAGAGGCTACTAATCTCTGTAAGGTACATAGAGGCTGTTAATTTACATAGAAATGACCAGTCTTCTTCATTTTCACATTGCCTGCTGCTCTCTGTAATATCCACAGCATTTGATATTTTCTCTCAATTTAGCCAGAGAGATAGGTAGGTAGGACCTGATGTGTTGTTACAGGTTCAACTAAAAGCAGCATGGGTTGAGTATGCAAGAAATGGGTGCAGTAGGCATGAGCTGTGTGCAGGGAAGGGACTTGGGACAGCGTTTGGAACTTTGCTTGGGGTTTTTGCGTTGACTGTTCAGGGAGAAGAACAGGGCCTCAATTGCTGACAGAACTCCTGCTTCAGAGATATGGTATGTTGTTTCTGACAAATTCCCTCATTTCAAAAGACAGGCATAGTGCAACAGGAGATGTGCTGGGAGAGAAAGTGAGACAGGGGCAGCTGGTAAGAGAGCAGAGGCGAGTAGTTCACAGGCTTACAGAGAAGCAGACAAACCAGCATGCCCTCTTCCTGGCCCCATGGGAGGTGTGTGTGAGAACCTGCTGACTGTGAATCACTGTGGGAAAGTAGGGGGATGGGCCTGAGCAGCACTAGACCGGTTCACTCAAGAGTTTCACAGTGGGAAATGTCTGCACTCTAAGGAGAGGCCAGTGCTGGGAATTGCTCTTTGTAACAGGCAGGCAGATTACAGGAAACCAGAGTTCAAATCAGGCAAGTATTATAACACTGTTGAAAAACAGTTTATGAATCAGACTCTATCATCACCTATTTTTAACTGAAGATTTCCCTAAATTGACAATTTTCTCACCTTTCTCTGAAAAGTGCAAATCTCACTAGGTACAAAGTTCCCAGGTGCTGACAGTCTCCAACATCTACCTCTGAATCTTAATGTTCCTGTGCAGCTGACAAACTGGCTCTTGTACCTGACATTCATCCTGTTTCAAATAGAATCAGAGAGACACAGCACAGAAAAAAGACCCTTCAGTCCAACTCATCCATGCTGACCAGATATCCTAAGTAAATCCAGTCCCATTTGCCAGCATTTGGCCCATATCCCACAACAATCCTTCCTATTTATATACCCATCCAGATGCTATTTAACTGTTATAATTATACCAGCCACCACCACTTCCTCTACAGACAAAAAACTGCAGATGCTGGAATCCAAAGCTTGCTGTGTTGTTCCAGCCTCCTGCCTGTCCACCATTTCCTCTGACAGCCCATTCCATACACCCACTACCCTCTGCATGAAAAAGATACCCCTTAGGTCCCTTTAATATATTTCCTCCCTCACCTTAAACCTATGCCCTCTAATTCTGGACTCCCTCACCCCTGGGAAAAGACCGTTTATTTATCCTATTCATGCCCCTTATGATTTTATAAACCTCTGTAAGGTCATCCCTCAGTCTCTGACGCTCCAGGGAAAATAGTTGCAGCCTGTTCAGCCTCCCCCACTAGCTCAAACCCTCCAACCCTGGCAACATCTTCATAAACCTTTTCTGAATCCTTTCAAGTTTCACAACATCCTTCCTATAGCAGGGAGACCAGAATTCCAAGCAATACTCCAGAAGTGGCCTAACCAATGTCTAGTACAGCAGCAGCATGACCTCCCAAACTCCTCTACTCAATGCACTGACCAATAAAGTGTACCAAACACCTTCTTCACTATCCTATCCACCTGCGAGGAAGTTTCAAGGAACTATGAACCTGCACTCCAAGGTCTCGACATTCAGCAACACTCCCCAGGACTTTACTATTAAGTGTATAAGTCCCGCTCTGATTTACCTTTCCAAAATACAGCGCCTTGCATTTATCTAAATTAATCCCAATCTGCCGCTCCTCAGCCCATTGGGCCATCTGATCAAGATCCCGTTATATTCTGAGGTAACCTTCTTCGCTGTCCACTACACCTCCAGTTTTAGTGTGGTCTACAAACTTACTAACCATACCTCCTACATTCACATCCAAATCATTTATATAAAATGATAAAAAGCAGAGGACCCAGGGATCAGGAGCAGGAACATGAATCCTGGCTAATCTCTAATCCAGGGATCAGTAACAGGAAGCCTGGCCAATTTCCCCTCTTTAACCCAGAAATCACTGGCGAATGATCAGGAACACTGATCACTGATTTCCCCAGTTTCTCTAACCCAGGGATCACTGGAAGGCAACAGGAGCAAGAACACTGGCTGACCTCTCCCCCTCAGTGCAAATTTCTCCTTCCTAATAATTCCTAATCCTTTTTGCCTCACTGTGGCAGAAATCTGTCCATGTCAGGTGATAATGACAAATTATTATTTTAGCAACAATTTATAAGACTTCTTTGGAGGTGTAGAAGACCATTCGGCCTTTTGAATCTGTTCTGCCAATGGTTTTATGGCTGATCTGATAATCCTCATCTCCACTTCCCTGCTTTATGCTAACAATCTTAATGATCTTAAGGATTCTCTTAATGAATCGAAATCTGTCTCTTGCAGTCTTGAATATACTTAACAACCCAGTCTCAACAGACTTTGTGGGAAAGAACTGCACAGTTCTTCAGAGAAGAAAATTCTTTGCCTCAGTGACTTACATGCGTAACCCCTTACTCTGAGATTATGTCCTTTGGTCCGAATCTCTCTCCTAATAGGAATAACCTCTCTACATCTATCCTCTCAAATCCCCTCATATGTTTTATACTTCTGACAGGAAAGTTCAGCATTCTCCTAAAATTATCTGCCTCTGATTTGAAGATTCACTCCCTTGTCCTAAACCTCTCCACAAGCTGATATATGTTCTATCTATCCACTTTATCAATCCTTTCAAAATCTCAATAAAATCACTGAAAGCTCAGTTTCTGTACTTTGTCCCTTGATGGTCTATTATTTTCTGATGTATATATTCTGCACCCCTTCCAAATCCAGGATATCCAAAATTATAGTCTCCATGGTGGCTCAGTGGTTAGTACTGCTGTCTCACAGCACCAGAGACGCAGGTTTGATTCCAGCCTCGGATGTCTCTGTGGAGTTTGCACATTCTCCCAGTGTCTGCTTGGGTTTTCTCCGGGTGCTATGGTTCCTCCCACAATCCAAAGATGTGCTGGTTAGGTCAATTAGCCATGCTAAATTGCCCATAGGGTTCAGGGATGGGTAGGCCAGGTGCGTTTGTCAGGGGGAAATGTAGAGTGATAGAAGGAGAATGGGTCTGGGTGGGATACTTTTCGGAGGGTCAGTGTTGGACTTGTTGGGCCAAATGACCTGTTTTCACACTGTAGGGATTCTATGATAACAATACTCCAGAGTTACATAAAACTGAAGAAAAATTAGCCAGACAGAAACCTTCTTCACTAGGAGAGAACCCATCTTCTTTGAATTCAATGGCATTACCATTAAGGAATTCCCGACTGGCAACATCCTGTGGGCTATCACTGGTAAGAAACTGAACTGGACCAGCCATATTGAACTGTAGCTACAAGATGTGCCAATGTTGACATGGATACTACCATTACATGTGGGAACACCACTATGTACGTGGCAGGTTCTCACGTGACTCGCCCAACATTATCTATCTTATTCGCTGAAGGCAAGTTTGCCCCGAGGCATGGTATATTGGTGAGACCAATCAGAAGCTATGGCATCGAATTATGGACACCGCACAACAATCACTACATAGGGATGTTCCCTCCCAGTCAGGGAGCACTTCAGCGGTCAGGGACATTCGGCCTCAGATCTTTGGGTGACCAGCCTCCAAGGCGGACTTTGGGATACGCAACTATGCAGAGTGGCCAATAGCCAAGTTCGGTACACATGAGGATGGCCTCAACCTTGTGTTCATGTCACACTACAGGTGACCCCACTACAGTATACATTCTCACACACGCACTCATGGAGACCCTCTCTGATATACACTCACTCACTCTCTGGCAAAGACAACCCCCCACATTCACACCCATGTGCACATCATCTCACATGTACTCCATCACACTCATGCGCACATTCTATTAAGCGTGCACACACGCACTCACAGTCTCTCCCTCTCTCTCTCTCTCACACACACACACACACACACACACACACAATCTCCCTCTCTCTCTCTGTCTCTCCCTCCTCCCCCACTCACATGGACACACATTTAAGTGAATTTGTATTTGCAGAATTATGTTTGCAGATACATTCTGTTTTGTTCAAAAAGCGCACAATCTGTAGGCAGTCAATATTTTTTATAATCCAAGTGACATTTTATAAATTCCTATTTTGGAAATAGAACCAGTCTGAGTCAAGATAAAGCCTTAAGTTATCTTGTGAATGTGACTTGAAAGAAATTCTGGGATTTACATATTAATGAATTGAAACCTGCAACCCATTCTAAAAGATGAAAGACTTAACAGCAATCTAGGTTTGTTCAATATATCGCATTGGTTGTATGACACTATGATTTTATTGCTATAAAATCTGTGTTCACTGAACCTGCTCCACTAGCTACCTGACGAAGGAGCAGTGCTGTGGAAAGCTTGTACTTCCAAATAAACCTGTTGGAATACAACCTGATGTTGGTTTGATTTTTACCAGTAACTACATGAGCGGACCAGGGTTGGGAAATTTTGCACCAAGTAACTCTCCTCCCAATTCCCTAAAGCCTGGCTATCATCCAGAAAGTACAAATTAGGAGTGTGATGGGACACTCTCCGTTCGCCTGGGTGAATGCTGTTCCAACAACACTCAACACCACATCAACAAACATCCATTCCCTCCATCAGTGATGCTCAGATGCTCTTCAGAAATTTGCCAAAGATCCTGAGATAGCACATTCCAAACTCACCATCACTTCCAACTAAAGGACAAGGGCAGTAGATACATGGGAACACCACCACCTCCAAGCCACTCATGATCCTGACTTGGGAGCACATCACTGTTCCTTCAGTGTCAAAATCCTGGTACTCCCTCCATAACAGCTTTGTGGATGTGCCTATATCCTAAGGACTGCAGTGGTGCAACAGGGCAGCTCCATAAATCCTCATTTAGCCAGTGATGACCACATCCTCTGAACAAATTTAAAAAGTTTTTTTTACCCTGGTGTAATTGAGAGAACTCTGGGCCTCAGGTATCCATATCTGGCATACTGGGCACAGGTCTGGGCACCAGAATTGGAATCATGTTTTAAGAAAGTAATAGCAGAACTTTTGGAAAATCATAATCTAATCATGCAGAGTCGGCATGACATCATGAAAGAGAAACTACGTCTGGCTAATTAGGGACGGCACGGTGGCACAGTGGTTAGCACTGCTGCCTCACAGCGCCAGAGACCCAGGTTCAGTTCCTGCCTCAGGCGACTGACTGTGTGGAGTTTGCACATTGGGTGCTCCGGTTTCCTCCCACACTCCAAAAATGTGCAGGTCAGGTGAATTGGCCATGCTAAATCGCCCGTAGTGTTAGTGAAGGGGTAAATGTAGGGGAATGGGTCTGGGTGGGTTGCGCTTCGGCGGGTCGGTGTGGACTTGTTGGGCCGAAGGGCCTGTTTCCACACTGTAGGTAATCTAATCTAATTTATTAAAGCTTTTCAAGGAAATCCAGCCATAGAGTGGACAGAGGGGAACCAGTATGTGTGTGATATTTGGACTTCCAGAAGGCGTTGGACAAGATACCTCACAAATAGTTAACTCATAAGATAAGAGACCACTGTGTAGTTTGTAGTATATTGGCATGGATAGAGAATTAGCCAATGGGCAGGAAATAGCAAGTGGAGATAAGAGAATCATTTTCAGGTTGGTGACTTGTGATCAGTGGGGTTTCACAGGGATTAATGCCAGGACTGCAAGTGTTTACAATATATATTGATTACTTGGAGTAAGGGAGCAAATGCACTGCAGCCAGATTTGAGACACAGAAATAGATGGAAAGACAGGTTGTAAGAGGAATACGAACAGTTTACAGAGAGATATTGATCAGTTAAGTAAGTGGGCAAGAAGTTAGCAAATGGAACATAATGTGGGAAAATGTGAAGTTGCTCATCTTGGCAGGGAGAACAGAAGAACATAATATAATTTGAATGGCAAAAAAAAACAGGACACTGGAATACAAGGGGACCTTGGAATATGTGGGTGTGAAACACAGCAAGCTCGCACACAGGTGCAGCAAGTAATCAGAAAGTCTAATGGAATGTTGGCACTTAGTTCAACAGGATTGGAGTATAAGAGTAGGGAAACCTTACTGCAAATATACAGGGTGCTGATGAGAACACATATGGAATACTGTGAACAGTTTTGGTCCCCTTACTGAAGGAAAGTTATTATTTTATTGAAGGTGGTTCAGAGAAGGTTCATGAGGATGATCACTGATATGGAGGGATTGGCTTATGAGCAAAGGCTAAACAGGTTGGAACTCTACTCAGTTTAGAAAAATCAAGATAATCTCATTAAAACTTTGAGGATTCTTAAAGGGCTTGATAAGGTAAATATTGAAATGGCGTTACCCCTCATGGGTGAATTTAGAACCAGAGGACATAAACCCAGAATAAAGGGGCCTAATTGTGCTAATTTAAGGCTTAGATGAACAGCAATTTCTTCTCTCAAAAGGTCAAGAATCTTTGCAGCTCCTTGCCACTGACAGCTGTGGGTGCAGAGTTCTTTATATCTAAGCCCGAGATAGACTTTGATCCGTACGGGAAATTAAGGGTTATGTGGAAACACAAGTAAATTGAGACATGTCGGATTAGTCATGATCTTATTGAATGGTGAAGCAGACGTGAGACATGAAATGGCCTATTCCTGTTCCTATCTCTTATGGCATTCACAGCTGGCATACTGGGCAAGGCATTCACACCTCAAATGCTGGGCATTGAGTAATAGTAGGATTAGAACAAGGTCTTCACTGACCAGTGAGAGACAGCAGGAAACCAGTGCTGCTGACAGGAATGCAAAATATTACAGTCACCGCATCAGTCAGATTGCGGTGCTCCCTTTTGTTCAGGTGTGCATGAATGTTAGGAACCTCCAAGAGAAGGATGGATTTGTGTAAAATAACCTGAAGTCTCAGACAATTCACTCAGAGCATTCAGACCTATGTAGGTGACACTACTGTTAGATGCCTCTATTAAACAAGGTTTGTGTTGAACTGACAAAAACACCTAGAAGGATCGATTTTTAAAGCTCTGGTAATAAGTGAATGCAGCACATGGAGGTGAGCTAAACCCAATACTGACTGTAAAGGATGGGGATAGAAAACCCCATAGTTCCAAAAACATCAACATGGAAGATTAACAACCTCATCCTCTGTGTCAAATCCCTCCATGGCCTCATCTGTCCCTATCTTTGGAATCTCCTTGAGCTGTACAATTTGAAAATACCTGTGTTCCTCGAACTTTGCCCCTTTGAGCATCCTGGAGTTTAATTGTTCTACATTCAGTGGCCGAGCCTTCAGCTGACAGAAATTCACTCTCTGAATCTGCCCATCTTCCTATTCCTTAGTACTTCTTCACCCAACTTTTTAATCCTATCTTACTATCCCATGTGAGTTAGAATGAAACCTTGTTGATTCTGTCCTTGGGATATTTGATAATATTAAGATTCCATAAATGCAAGTTGTTGTTGTTAATGGGTAAGCTAAAGAAAGCTATTTGCTCCTGGGAAACATTCTCCAGCAAAATGTAGCTTTGGGAAAGGAGCCACAAATTAGAGAGATGAGGAATCTAACCGGATGAATAACAAAAATGCTCCAGGGATTTGAAACCAGTTCTGAAGATAGATTGGTGAAGTTGGGAGAGTTCTTTTTGGAAAGAAGGCAGAGAGGAGATTTAATAGAGATTTTGAGAATCATCATCAGCTGAATAGAATAAATAGGATGAAGCATAGAGGATGTACGGAGAAGCTGTTCCTCCCTAAAAGAAAAAAAATAATAACAGGGCATAGATTTAAAGCGATGTGCAAACAAAATAGGATGATGTAAGGAAAAACTTTCACATGGCAAATAGTTAGGGTAGGGAAATCACTGCCTGGAAATGTGGCTGAAGCATGTTCAACTGAGGCATTCAAGAGGGCACTGGAGAATGATTTGGACAGCAATGGTACCCAGGGATATGGGAAAAGGCAGGAGATTAGGTGGCACGGTGGCACATTAGGGCGGCACGGTGGCACATTAGGGCAGCACGGTGGCACATTAGGGCGGCACGGTGGCACAGTGGTTAGCACTGCTGCCTCACATAGCCAGAGACCCGGGTTCAATTCCCGCCTCAGGCGACTGACTGTGTGGAGTTTGCACATTCTCCCCGTGTCTGCGTGGGTTTCCTCCGGGTGCTCCGGTTTCCTCCCACAGTCCAAAGATGCGCAGGTCAGGTGAATTGGCCATGCTAAATTGTCCGTAGTGTTAGTGAAGGGGTAAAATGTAGGGGTATGGGTGGTTTGCGGTTCGGCGGGTCGGTGTGGACTTGTTGGGCCGAAGGGCCTGTTTCCACACTGAAAAGTAATCTAATCTAATCTTAGAATCAGTGCTGGCACAATGGGTTGAATGGTCTCCATCTACATTGTAACAATTGTGTGATTCTGAATAACACTCTCAGGATTGCGAAGGATTTAGAAACCAGACTCTATATTTCATAGATCCTACTTTGCACTGTAGAAGAGGGATTGAGCACACACACTTCGCTTGCGGTGTGGAGTCCAGTTCACATTCTGCACCTGCAGGAACACAGCAGAATTTGATACAGCAGTTTCAAATTCCCAACCAGACCAGAGATCCCAACACTTGTGTTAGTCTGCAACCAGCATCAAGAGTGGGCTATTGACTACTAATGATGGGTTAGCATTAATGTGACAACACTGCAAACACAAATCAGCACGACCTATTTGCTCTTCCTCACCTAATGATATCCACTGGAGCTGAGATGATTTCCTGGGCAGAAGTGGGTACTACAGATGCTGGAGATTAGAGGCAAGATTAGAGTGGTGCTGGAAAAGCACAACAGGTCAGGGAACATCCGAGGTGCAGGAAAATCGATGTTTCGGGCAAAAGCCCTGAAGGGGCTCAATTTTCCTGTGCCCCAGATGCTGCCTGATCTGCTGTGCTTTTCCAGCACCACATTAATCTTGACTGAGATGATTTCCATCTATCATCCGAGAGATCCAGCCCAGCCAGTGTGTCTTCACCGACAGATCTGAAGCTGGCCAATGGTATGCTGGGTCTGAGAGTGTATGGAAAGTCCAATAACTGCTGTTGTTCACAATTGTTAAGGTGCCACAGCTCTTTCTATAGCTTAGTGGTAACCATCAGGCCCATCTGTTGGCCTTTATTGCAAAAGCATTAGAATACAAGAGTAAATACATTTTGCTGAAAATGTGTTGCTGGAAAAGCGCAGCAGGTCAGGCAGCATCCAAGGAACAGGAGAATCGACGTTTCGGGCATAAGCTCTTCTTCAGGAATGAGGAAAGTGTGCCCAGCAGGCTA